>NC_081406.1:286425019-286440984 GCF_030272615.1 Cryptomeria japonica | reverse complement strand
TTCAGATGTATTCATGTGTATAACTCATGTCTTACATGTATTAATGTATGATTCATGACTTATGTGTATTCATGTGAATGTTTGATACTATATGTACCAAATGCATTTCAAGGCAATAACTCCAAGTGTGCTTCATATGCATACCCTTCTCATGTGTACTCGGTTACTTGTATATGTGCTTCATATCTTATGTGTATTTATGTAATTGCCTCATGTTTGTCATGTTTTTCAGAACAAATAGTTCATGTACCTTCCCAATGTTGGCAAGAGTCACTGCATGTATGTTGAGATGTTGTCATTGATGGCAACTCATATCAGATTTGCCATTAGTAGTTCATGTTTTCATCATTCTGGAAGATTGATCAAGTATCTGTTTGGTCCGGTGAGAATAGTGTATCCAACAAAGCATTCAGTTTGTCAATTAGCAGATTATTTTGGTTGATTATTGTGCTTTGCAGATTTGGGAGATGTATTATGGATTTACAATTCACCTTATTTCAGGTTTGTGGCCTCCGCAGTTAAGTTTTGTGTTGGTTGGTAAGATCCAGTGGATTGGTTTTTTACTAGAACAACAGTAACATGTCGAAATTCAATATGTGGATCGATTTTGGTGAATGTTAATGTGTTTGAGGTCGATGAGCCAACATGTGGGAATCATGTGGTCATTTTGTTTTGGTCTGCTTAGTTATTTTCGGATCAATTTGAGCAGACTTGAGTAACACGTTTCATGTTGCGTGTTATGCGGATTTTTTGGGCCGACATGAAATTGATTTAATCTGATGTTGCAGATATATAAGACCAATTGATTTGATCATTTTTTTATATCGATGGTTGTGTGTGGTGCGTGTGTGATCGATTGTGCGCAGTTTCACATGTGCAAGGTGAAGATTTGTGCTCCGGTATGTTGCAGAATATCATAACAGAGAAGACTAGCAGAGCAGAGTAAGAATAAGTGTTTTGTGCTTAACTAGAACTATACTCAGGCATTTGTTGATGCTATTAAATAGTTCAAACTATCTTGTATCTCTTATAATCATTTTTTAAGGTAGTGATTCTTCTGGGTGGTAGCCCTTATTGTAAACTTTGAGTAGTGAGCTCTAGGCAGTGTGTTTGATTGCATGTGCATTTCCTTATGTAATATTTTTATACTTCTAACAGAGTATGAATATTGTGGGTTTGAATCCCATCGTGGTTTTTCCCTTAATCGGGTTTCCACATTAAAATCTCGATGTTATGGTGTTGATGATCTTTGCTTTATGTTTCTACACTTTAATTTCCTTAATATGCATTAAGTGGTTTAAAAAACAGACTGACATAGTTAAAAATTGCAAAACACTAATTCAACCCCCCTTCTCAGTGTTCCTTGATTCCATCAATTGGTATCAAAGCCTTGTTCCTTAGAAGAAGCCTAACAACTTGAGGAAGATCTGGGAAGGTAAATCAATGGGTTCTAATAGCCTTAGAAAGCAGCTAGTTGTTGCTCTTCAAGATTTTGATCATGCACAAGATGAGAACCGGCAAGTGAAAGCAAATTTCAAAGATGTTGAAGAATACATTGAAACATTGAAAGATCAGTTGAACAAAGGAAAATAGAAAGGAACTTGTTGATCAACTTAAGCAGAAAGAAAGTCAAAGAATTGATGAAGAAGCCTTTAGGGAAAAGACAAAAGAATGTGATAGACTTGCAAGAGCTAATTTATAGTCCAGAAGAATGAAATGGGAGTCATTTTGATGAGATTGATAAAAGAGATTGAAGAGAGGAAGAAGAATGAAGAGAAGCTTTCTCATTCCCTGAAAGACAAATCTGAAGAATGTTGCAGACTTGAGAGTGAGAATGGACAATTTAAGATTGACCTACAAGATGCTAGACAACATGAGGAAGATCTTGAAAGGCAGATCATTCTTATTAGATATGATCTTGATGTTGCAAATGAATACAAGAAGTTCTGGATTAGTTCAGCTAAGCTTGATGAGATGCTTTCTAGTCAAAATAATCCGATACTCAAGGTCTTAGATATGAGAAAGGAGAAAGCTCCGGATTTGGTCAAAGCAATCCTAAGATTCAACAGTAGAAGAACAACTCAAGAAGGCCTATAGTAAGGCAACCTAATACTCATAAGTTTAATGGCAATTGTTTTGTTTGCAATAAATTTGGTCATATGGCTAGTCAATGTAGAAATAAGATGATCAATAATGGTCCATTTTTTACCGGTCAATGTTTCAAATGCAACAAATATGGTCATAAGGTAAATGTATGTAGAAATGTGATGAATAACTTTCGAAATAAGAGAAATGTTAGATGTTATGCATGTGGTATGTTTGGACATGTTGCTAATTAATGCAAAACAAGTAGACTCGGATGAATTTCAGGCCTATGCAAGGAAATATTGTTTTCTATGCCTGGAACAAATTTGGTCACATTGCTAAGTATTGCAGAAGTAGAAATATGAATAGGAGAGGTTTGGAAGACAAGAACAAGAATGCGAAGCCAAATGAGAAGGATAAGGCAAAAGTTGAGGGGATTAGAGATCAGATGAAGAAGACATGTGTTAAGAAGACTGATTTTGAGGTAGAAAGTGGGTCCGCACTTGATTTCGGTGCTGAAACTACATCCGGTAACTGAACCTAGGCATCCGACCTTGGGGGAGTTATAATGCAAATCTTTCAAACCCCCTGTTTGACATTTGTGCCTATTTCCAGTATGTTGTAGAAGTATTTTTAATGATTACAGATATTTGTGGTGGATCTCCGGAACAACTGAGTCAATTTGAAGATCTGAAGAAGAATTCCTGACAAATATAGAGCATTTGGAAGAATTAGGATAGAGTGCATTTATTGCAGTGAAAAGTTCATTCTACGGTGAATAAAAGGTAAATTTTTGTCTTCATTTCTCACTTTGAGATTGAAGAGAAGAAGTTTAGAGAGCTCTATAACGAAGGCGATCAGGCGAGATTAAGTGCTACCAATTTCTGAAGCATTTTGATGAAGACCTAATCCAATACCAAAGGTGTTTATCAGTGAAAACACTCTTTCGGTTGAATTTTGAAATTTGAATCTATAAGAATGGTTGCATCTAGTACCGCCACCCCTTTGGTTGTAAATATCATTGAGCGTGCTCATCCCAACTTCAAAAATCATCCATGTATTTCCATGGAGGATGACCCTAAGAGTGCATTTTCATTTGTGCCCTAAGGAGTCCTGCATAATGAAGTCATAAGGGTTTACACACATTGTCCAATTGAAGAATTGGGAATCTCCTAAATGCTGATTTTTTTCAATAACTAGTTATTTGACCAAAGTTCCATGTTGAAACCTGGATTTCAAGGATTGAAAGCAAAGTTTTTTCTCAATTTGTGAAGTTTCTGATGGCATACGAACAAGAGTGGATCTGATACATCCTGAGTCATGTTCACAGTGAATTCATGTGGTAGGATAAGCCGCATAAGATTAATAAAGGTGTGATTTAGGCAATAACAAGGTTCTGTTCATCTAGTGTGTTGCCATCTCTGAAACTGGTAAAGAATGACATTGTAACCAACGCAATTGGGTCAAAATTCAATAAAAGAGTGTTGGATATTGATGACATCTGGTTTGCATCCATGGTGATAGGCTATAATTTTTACTAGTCCAGTCGAATGAACTCTCTCTCTGGTACTACAGTATACGCTACATTTGAAATGTTAAGGGGAAATAAGAAATATGATCTTTGTGAGTTACTCCAAAGTGAGCTTATCAAGAATCCGAAGAAAATCAAAGAGAACAAGAAGAACCCCTTTAAAAACGGTACCCTACTTATTCTTCTACTTCAAGAATGAGATTTCGGGAGTTGGTTTGGTATATTGGGCATTTCATAGGCCAGTAGGACTGCATTTTTTGTGAGTATCTATACAATTCTGGTGACTTCAAATCCTGAAACAAGAATATATGGGGATACTTCAAGAAATTTCGGGAGGAGATGCATGAGAGGGAGAGAATCTTGAAGTCTATTGTGGAGAAATATGTTGACACCATCTGTTTCATGGTTGACATGAACCAGTGCTTGATGGAAGATTTGTGTTGCAGTATGTTGCCAAATATCAAAATAGAGCAGAGTAGCACATCAGAGTAAGAATAAGTGTTTTGTGCTTAACCAAAGCTATACTCAGACATTTGTTGATGCTATTAAATATTTCAAATGCTCTTGTATCTCTTATAATCATTTTGTAAGGCAATGAGCTTTCCGGGTTGTAGTGCTTATTGTAAACTTTGAGTAGTGAGCTCTAGGCAGTGTGCCTGAATGCATGTGCAATCCCTTATGTAATTTTTTTATACTTGTAACATAGTATATTAATATTGTGGGCTTGAATCCCACAAGGTTTTCCCCTTAACCAGGTTTCCATGTAAAAATATTGGTGTTATGGTGTTGATGATCTTTGCTTTATGTTTCTGCACTTTAATTTCCTTCATATGCCCAATGTATGTCTTGAGACTTAAATATGCTCAACATTAAGTTTGATGTGTGTCTAACCAGATTATTACATAAATACTTATGAATATTTCAAAAGACACATTCTCGCATTTAGATTAAATTAAGAAACATGTTTTAAGATTAACCAAACCCATCTTCCTACGAACATGAATCTCACAAGTAAATTGGTAGAGAGAATAAATAACATAAGGACTATTGAACATGACAATACTATGTATACCAAAGGATAGGAAGGAAGAATGTGTGAGAAGGAAAATACTATGAGGTGATATTAGTATTCCTCTTTTCAAAAATTAACCTGATTAAATCCTTATTGCCAAATTTGAAGTACATAGCTCAATTAGTTATAGAATTTGTTGTCACTAGACCTCTCTTCTCTTAATTCAAATGATAATTTAGGCACAAATCAAACATCTATTAGATGTAGCCTTTATACATTTTTGATAAATTTATCTCTCATTGTCATAAGACCTCTAAGAAATTGATCTCATCCATTGTCATAAGATCTCTTAACTCTGAACTTGAACATAATCACCCCACAACTCATCACATAACACAAATATTAGCACAATAAAGATCAATTTCAAGATAAATTTATACTTGCAACAAATTACAAAACCACAAACAATAGGCTTACAAAAGGAAGTCAAATCAACTATCAAGGTGAAACAATTGACATAAGAAAAACATAAAATCATAATAGAGTAGTAAACATTGCTCCTAACTTGGCTACTATTTCAAAAGTTTGATTCCATCTATAGTATAGCTAACATCAAGCTATCTCCAAAGTGGTTAGTCATTATGTGCACAATGTACTCCCTTGTAGGGAAATAATAAGGACAAATACCTTCATTACCTATTGGCTGAGGAATATAATAAGTCAGTCTCACTACACTTGGCGAACATGTTAGACAATATTGTTCAACATCTTGTGGACCCTAAAAATATCAGAAAAGAATGAAAAACCCATGAATTCCCTGAAATCATCTAATCACTACAACCTTTCCCAAGATTTATCTAAAGGTTGGTATTGGTTAAATTCTCACTCTTTAGACTATAAAAATGAACAACTTCATAGAGTAGTTAACATATATATCTACATCTCAAGTAAAACTCATGTCATAGTGAAAATTTGTGATTAATATTCTATAGCCCTTCTAAACTTGGTGGCACCAAACTAAAATGAGAAGCTCAAGATGAGTTAATAGGGAGCTTTTGGTAGTGAGGAGTACATTTAGTAAGATCTAGAAGCAAGTTATCTGATAGATAAGAACCGATCTCAATAATAAAACTTGAAAAATGTCAACTTGAAATCTCTCTATAAAACTCCTAAGGTTCCTAGACAAATGAAGGAAAAACATCTTTGTAGGACATTACATGGATGTGTGTCATGCTTCTAATCTTCATATATAATTCCTTGCATTAGCATGGAGGGATATTGTGTAAACCATTTACAAAATGATACAAAATGGTTGTGAGAGAAAGTTACGAACTTTTCTAATCTCCAGCTTGAGATTACGTTGTTGCAAGTTTTAGTTCAAATTTGCAAACTTAAGGTAATATCATAAACTAAACACAATGAAGATCTAAGGGTTACAAATATCCAAGGGTTAGTTTAAGAACCCTCGTGTTGAAAAGATTTGGCTAAACTATCATTGCTTGAGGACAAGCAATCTTGCAAGAAGGGCAAACTATCATGCCTCTACCATGAAGCTTCAAATTTTTTTAAGCACCAAACTCCATGGAAACTATCATGCCTCTACCAAGAAGGGCAAACTGTCATGCCTCTACCATGAAGCTTCAAAATAAAAAAAGCTTCAAAATTTTTTAAGCACCAGACTGCATGACATATGTAAGCTTAGTAGGGCTTGATCTCCATTGTTTCCTATTTTCATTGATCTTGCTTTGATATGGATACTCTCATATTTTGTATTGTGCACAAGAGTTCAACAAACAATGGATTCTGGTGGTGTAGTCTCTTGATTGCTTGATCACATGAAGGTTGATTGAAAATTGATTCGCTTGTTAGAGATATGATCGCATTAGCATTAGCATTAGAATTATAATTAGCATTAGGATTTGACAAGGATGAAAGAATCCTCTTATATAGAGAACACCTTAGAAATGGAGGAATAAGATTAAGAGGTGAAAAAGTAAATGGTCGGCTGAGATTAAAGCGTGGGTATAGAAAATGATAAAATATGAAAAGAGTGGTTAAAGGTAAATTAAGAGATGAATGACAAGTGTCATGAAGGGAAAAAGCTAATTAATTAATTAAATATATATATATATAAGTGGGGCCAATTAAATAAATAAATATATTTAATTTAGGGAAATGATAATTTAAATAAATAAAAATATTTATTTAGATTCGGAAAAACTATAAAAGGTTAAATGAATCAATTAAATAAATAAAAAACCATTAAATTAATAGAAGACTTAGTATAAAATAATTAAATAAATAGGCTAGAACAATTTTAGGTGTCAGCACAAACATTTTCCAACCAACAACTCAATGAAGCTATTAGACTTGTGTGAATATTATTGTCATTGATGTCAAACTAGCTATCCAAAAGACCAAACAATATGTGCAGTTCTGTGTTATCTGGATTGGTTTGGATACTATATGCAGTTATTTGCGATGGATAGATGCTATAATACAGTGAGATGGAGGTGATATGATGAGGTAATCTTTGGAAGATCCTTGTTCCAAAAATTTTGAGTTCTCATTAGTCCCGATATCAGTTATGAGATCCGGTATTAGCTATTTTGGTCATGGCATTAGTATCTCATTGAGTTTCGTGTTGCAATACTCTTGGTATGCATGTAGTCTATATCTTTGAAGGATTGGTGATGTTATGCTTTATTTTGTAATAATGGCTTAGTATCTCTACACGTAGTCTGGCAGTGAGCCACCCAACAGTGAGCCGCTCCTTTGTAAACACCATAAAACTAGTTATATTTTCTTGAGAGTTAACAATCTTTGTGGTTTTTCCCATTTGGGTTTTCCATGTATAAAATTTGGTGTTTCTCTTGTGGTTGTGTTCTTCATGATTATTCTACTTTTGTAGTTTTATACATGTTAGGTAAGATAGATGAAGTTTGATATTTCAACGAAAGATTAAAGTATTACTAAAAGTTTCTTTATATTTATATATTTGCAGGAATATTGATTCACCCCCCCCTCTCAATATTTCAATCCTTTCAACCTAGTCAATGATTGGTATCAGAGCTTTGGTCCCTTGCTTGAAAGCTTAACTGTTTGACGGAGATCCGTGTTGGTTGAATCATGGCGCTTATATGCATGTCCAGAGGTTTCTAGCTGGATAAAGATTTGATGACAAACCTTGAAGATTTTGGAAAGTGTTGAATTAGAGAACGAAGAATTGAAAGAGAATACATGAAGATAACAAATGAATGTGTGCAAAAGTTGAGAGAGAAAATCCAAAAATTCAAATTGAGGCATAAGGTGGTTAACAATAAGTTGAAACAAGTGAATGAGGCTATTAAAGATTTGATGCAGAAGATTGAGGAGAAAGACAAGATAGAGCAATCTATGATATAAACAATAAAGCAAATGTCTAAAGAATGTGAAAATCTAGAGCAACAGGTGAAGAATTTGAAGGCAAAAAATAAAATCCTTGACAATAGCAAGCTCCTCGAAGATTTGATTAGCATGCAACATGTTAACTTGGATAAAACCAAAATTGGCTTTCAACCCGGTATGTGTTCGGACCAGAATGACAAAAAGGAAAACAAAGGTCAAAGTTGAAGTGGAGAAGAAGTTAGAAGATGAGCGAAAATCTAGGAATCGTAATTCTAATGCAAGAAGATCACTAGTTCGACAACCTAATGCAAAAAGGTACCCATCTTTTAATGGCTATTGTTTTCAATGCAATAAATTTGGACATAAGGCAGTAAACTAGTAAGGAGTAGAAGCGTTCAATGTTTAGTTGCAAGAGGTTTGGTCATAAAGAAAATCATTATAGAAACCATGATATGAGTCAGAATCATAATCCAATTGAAGTGAACAGGAAGAGTTACATCTTTCATGGATATTGTTATACTTGCAATAACTATAGACATAAGGCTAATCAATGCAGACATAGATTACATCTAATAAGATTAGAAAGAAAGAACACTAGTTGTTTCAAATGCAAACAACTCTGACATCATGCTAATCAATGTAGAAATGGAAATATAGAGGAATTTGCTGAAAAAAGTGTAATGAAGAATGATGAATAAAAGAAAAAAGAAAATTTGGTTTGGAGAAAGAAGAGTGAAGGAAGTTATCCTAATGTACCAGAATCTAGTGCAGGCACCTCTTCCTCTGGTAACTAAGTATAGTGCTTTGGGTTAGGGGGAGCTCCTTTTGAAAGAAAAATCATATATCCTCCCCATCTAAGTGGATCATGTCATTGTTCCAACATGACTATGCTTTAAGTGCTTTAGAGGCTATCCGATAATTGAACGAATTTTGCTAACATCATCGATAAGACAATTATTGGCAGTAAAACCCTAAGGGAAGTGTTTTAGATAAGATAAGTATTGGCTTTTTTAACTCATTCTTTCATTATTAGTTATTCAAGATTAAGAATATTGAAAGCAATAGAGGAGTAGAAAAACAAGAGAGTTGTGCAAGCAATCATGGAAGGAAAAATGATCATCGAAGAATCTAGCAGTGAAGAATTTCAGGTTTTGGATCAGGTGTTCCTAGATGAATCTAACCTGCATAAAACCAGAGATGTTGAAGCCAGTTTGAGTGGTGTTGAGTTGTGAGGAGTCAAAGGATTGGAAAGAAAAGGTTTGAATCTTTAGAAAAAAATTCCTTGGTTTGATAATGCAGAGGTTATTAGGATGATCCTTAGCCTTGTACGGGATGACACCATTATGCTGATTAACCTATCCCATCTCGAAGGAGGTTATCTCTATGATCACTAGTTTGTGCAATAGTGGAGGAGTTCCAATAAAGAAGTCAATCTTGAACAGAGAAGTGGAAGCTCTAACGGACATGAAAGATGATTAGTGAGCATTGATCATTAACAATATCATCAACCTTGTGGTGAGGTATGTAGCCTACAACATTTCTTATAAAATCTATTTCAAGAATAGGGAAGGTGCCACCTCAACAATTGGAGTATATATGGCACATATGCTTGTGATAAAAAATAAATCATTCAACTTGTGTGAATTGTTGAGAGCATTGTTCTTAGAGAATGTTGAGATAA
Organism: Cryptomeria japonica; assembly: GCF_030272615.1. Lineage (NCBI taxonomy): Eukaryota > Viridiplantae > Streptophyta > Pinopsida > Cupressales > Cupressaceae > Cryptomeria > Cryptomeria japonica. The sequence goes on along the minus strand of NC_081406.1, from coordinate 286,431,288 downwards.
CAAAAAAAAAATTATCCTTTCCAGTTTGGTTCATTGCTTGTGAGTTTGATTATGTATTGTTTGGGATCCCTTCCAACAAAAGACAATATTATATGGGGGTTTGGTTTTCCTATTGCAAGATAATTATTTAGATATTTGAGCAGTCTAAACAATAAAGAGGAAGTCTATGATGTTTATTTCAATCCTTTCTGAACACATGGAGTGTTGGCTCGGTATCTTTTGTTTTCATTTCTGGAGGTTCTTCCTTCAGAAAGAAGAAAACAAGACAATTTTTTCTCGTTAGTATTTTGAAGTCAAAGAAAAGAAAAGTAGAGGATATTGTAGTGATTGAAGATCTAGTGTTTCTTGTAGCTAGAGGAGATTTGGTAGTTGCAAAGCAGGAAGCTGGAGAATCAGATGATGAATCTAATTTGCTGAAATTAGTGGACAATGTGGATAGAATCAAGAAAATTGGTGTCATGTGGCCGACTTCAGTTGAGTCAGATAGAATTGAAAGCATTTTATTGAATCACTTGATCCAGAATAACATGAGCACTAAGAATATCAATAATTTAATTCTGAAATCCCTGAATGAGGTTCTAAAGGAGACATTCTCTAAGCAGTCTGTTGATGGAAGAATATCTGAAGAAAAGGTTTAGATATGCAGAATCTACTGAATGAATGTGTTGATGCACAAAAGATCTTATCAGCATGTATTGTGGAGTTGAGGAACTATATCCACAGTGCTAGTAGAGTCTACAAGTTATATCTCTTGGCCGACAGCTACAGTGAATCACAAAAAAAAATTGATTCTATTGAAGATGAGTTGATAGCCTTAGGCAAATCTTTTGGTTTTCTGGATGATAAGGATGTTGAGGAGGAAAAGAATCAACTTTCTTCTGAACTCTTATTCTTGCAAAGGCAAAAAGAAAACTTTGTGAACATGTTTTGGAAGGTAAAGGAGATTGTTGAGGCTAAATTGGAGCATTTTCTAGCATTACTTAGAAGTGCAGTTGAGTATGTGTAGAACCCATCTGCTTTTGTTGGTGGAATGCAGAAGCTTTTTAGCCAATATTAAATTGGCCATAAATTCTTAGGAAGTTCTTCCAGATTATCTGAAAATAGGTAAACCTAAACTTCAAAGAGATATTTGAAGGTCATGCACTAAAAACTAGGAGTTGAGAAAACAATAAGAATTGTAGTGCTCTGAATCTAGTTTCTAAACGACTAAATTTTTTTAAAATTGGATAAGATTAAGAGGGTCAAACCTCTCGTGCACGAAAAACTGTTCCTAATTTTTTTAGAAAAAAAACATAACATAGCTTCTTTCGTGCATTGCACAAAATATATAGTTAGATTTAGTAGTTTGCAAAACCCTTTGGTAGGATGATAGGTAAGAGTGAGATCTAGAAGTTGTGTATTTTTTGGTAATTTTCCGTTGAGTATTTTTTTTAATGATTTTTTGAAGTGACCGCATCCTGAAAATTTGGTACCTGTTTGTGTGTTGGGCATAACTTGCATCAAAATAATTGAAAATGCAAACTCCTTTTTTTAAAAGTGTATAGAATCTAGTGTAGAACAATAATATGTAATTTATTTTGAATTTCATCAAGTATATCAAAATTTATTAGAAAAATGGTAGACATATGTCTGTGAGGACTGTTAAGGCATTGGTAAAGAAAATTAAAGTTTACTATGCTAATGTTGTCCAAAAATAGAAAAATTTATATGGTCAGAAAACTAAAAATACATGTGAGATTATGCTGGTAATTTTAGAGATACCCACTTGATCATTTATAAGCTTGATGATGACGAATTCGAGAAATCATGTTGGAAGATGAAAAAACATGTAAAGGGACAAAAATGGGGAGAAAATGAGCTAGCAAGCCTTAGGGTCATTTTCCAACCCTCTTACCAAGCCAAAACCCACATGGGTTCTAAAAAATAAAAAGTACTATTCATAGTTCTCCATAACCCGCACGAGTTTTGAAAAACAAAAAGTACTATTCATAGTTCTACATAACTTGTATGGGTTATGAACTAAAACCATTATTTTGTGTTTCACAATACCCATACAGGTTATGAAAACATAATAATGTATGCTTGTAAACTTAGCATTTACTACACATATGTATAGACATACATATATAATATGTGATTCTCTACAAAAAGGAGATTGTTAGGATGACAAACACAAACAAAACACAAGAAACCAATTGTTAGTGTTAGAAATCACAATTTAAACAATAGCCTAATCAAGCATATCAAGAGAGATACTAAATAAGAAATGGAAAGCATGCAAAGACAAAATAGGTAAACTAAACTCCTCCAAATGCTCACCAAAACATTCATAGTGGCTCCTCCCTTGTTCCTCTCCTCTCCAAGTTCTCAAATGAGTGTAGCTCTCAGTAGCTTTTTGCACTATTTTTGGATGTCTTATGGAGGTTCAAGATTGTGAATAAAAGCTCATGAAAATGCAAACATGAACAAACTAAAAATGAGATTATTATCTAATCTAGTGTTAATTTTAGTCCAAAAGAGTAAATGTAAATGTTTATGCTAAATGCTCTCTAAAATTCACTATAGGTTAAATGCATACAAGTTTTCAAGATTTGGATTATGAAGAAATGAGCTCTATTTATAGGTAAAGTGGAGCAATGGAGGGTTGAGATTGAATAATTTCAACAAGGGTCAGAATTGAAGGGCTTAAGTTTCAATCCAATCCCAAGATGACAAATGTCAACTGTTAGGCCCAATATGGAAAGCTAATGTACTGAGAGAGGAGGGGTGAATCAATACTCCCAAACTTTTCTTTAATAATAACCTTACTGTTATGCATAGATAGAATAGTGCAGTAACATAAAATAAAGTTAAAACAAATAGATAACAATTATACATGATTCACTCCATAACTCATATATTTTGGTTACGCATAAACTCTTGGTTAGAGAGAAAAACTGGGTGGGGGATGGCACCCGCAACTTCACTACTACAATATTAAAGATTGCTTGATTAGAGCTACATTTAGCTATTTATGATAGCTTACCCTGTTAGGAGTAACAAGATCTGTTAGATCTACCTTGCTAAAGGATTTTACAACATTAATCTAAATGCTGCACCTGGTTAGAGGCTTTACAATTTATAGACTTAGTTAGAGTCTTTTACCCTGTTAGAGGTTTCTCTTTCACAATATTACAATAAAATCATTACAAATATCTGCAACTTTACATCTGAAATGTTATAGCAGATTCTATGTGCTCAGAATAAGATTACCTTGCTTATAGCATTCCTCAGTAACCCATATAGTAACTCAGTAAACCTTTTTGTTTACTCTGTTCTTCGACTATTCTCTGAAAATCTTCTCGGTGACCTCTGTGTCTTTGTAATAGTCTTCCTTCATACATATATGCACACACCTTGTTCTTAATCCATGCTGTATAAATAGATCTCTTAAAACGGTGATCTAATTCATTGCTTCGATCTTACAAACAAGATTCCTCGAATGAATAACTAAACAAAATATTTCATTGGTTAGATTGACCTCGTAATCATACACAATCTTCTAGTGCAATTTCCAATGTAATAACGGTTAGATGTGCCTTGATCTTGTAGCACGTTTTCATATGCATGTCCAGGTTCAATGTATCTGGTAACATGTTTCACTCGGTGAATATCAACTCAGTGTGTTCACTTTACTACTCGGTAGCCATAAAAAGATACTCGGAAGACAGCTTGATGAATACTGCATTCTGTGACTTCTTTCTTCTATAACCGACTAGACTGTGCATACCGACTTCTCTGTTTATACCGACTGCATGATTCGGTAGTGCTAACCAACTAGAATATATAGTATGACTTTGAATACAAAAACTAATGGCAACTTGATAAGTAGTAACAATCTCCCCTTTTGACATTAGTTGAGATGTTTGAAAAAAACTACTTTCAAAGTCATAACTCAAAAATCTATATACTTTGCAAAATGACTTCACTTGACAATATATACAATAGTCAATGAAATAGTATATGCAAATATACTCCCCTTATCATTATTTTGTACATAACTTGGATTTTGCATGCTCGGTTCTGTTCTATGCTAGTGTGCTTTGCTTGCTCTGTATGCTCTGTATATTCTACTCGGTATACTCCCCTTGTATACAATACTCAAAACTGTATTACCAAAACTGTGTCACTCTCCAAATATAGTATTACTCCCCCTTTGTCTAGTATTACTCCCCTATTATAGTATTATAGTATTACTCCCCCTTTTTGACAAACATCAAAAACTTAATTTCCATCTGGGGGCGGTAACTGATAAAAAATAGATTTATACTTGTTTCGGGCGTCGGTAAGTGCGACTGAGAGTGCATCCTTTACACTTTCCATTAAAGAATTTTGTGCTTGAATATCAGCCAATAGTGATATTAACCCATCAAGAGTGCTTCCCTCTTGTGTAGTTGATAGGCGTGTAGCTCTGTTGATCTATTCATGTAGTGATGAGAGATGAGGAAGGAATAATGTCTGGAGGGTCATTATATCCATCCTGATCTTATGCTCTTCATTTCTGAGTTCTAATTGTTGAGCCATGAGCTGTTGAAGCTTGGTATAAAAATTTTGAACTGAATTAGGCTCGGTGGTCAACTTAGTTGAGAGATCGGTGATCTCTTTCTCAATTGAATGAGTTTTATTCTTGATATCTTTAATGAATAAGGAAAATGTACAAAGTTTCTGAAATAAATAAAGAATATGCTTGAGTTGAGGGGACAACTTAGCAATGAATTTGACAAGCTTTACTTTTCCTATAGCGAGAGCTTTTTGTACCACTTCTATCATCTTTGTTGTAAGCTCTTTATCTTTTAGCTTGCTTAAGTACTCAGATGCATCAACTCCAGATGTTTCTATTTGAGTAAGGAGTTCATCCAGTTGAATGTGGATGGCTGCATTGGTTGACACTGTTGCTAAAGGTAGCATTTCTATTAGTAGTGTCTTTACCTTTTGTAGTACTTTATTCTTCTTTTGAATGGCCAATTGTTTTTCCTGTTTGGCCTTTGTTTTGCATAGTTGACCAAAATCAATAAGTGCTTGCCCTTTTAATTCTGAGATATCCACATTGGGCAACACTATCGGTTTAGTTAAATCAACTTTGAATCTATGTTTTCTCACCTTCTTCTCTTTACCTCTGATCGGTTGTACTAAGACAAGTGCATGTGAGGCTTGTTAACCCTCAGTAGGTTGCTCGGTAGATGCAACACTTTGGTTAGTTCCTGTAGCCGTTGTAGTGTCCTTGGGTGTCTCGGTAATAGGGGTCTCAGTTGTAACATTTTTAGTGCTTAACGGTGCTTGAGACGTTTGATCTTTAGTTGTATCTTCTACTGCCTTAGACTTGTGAGATTCAGTGCCTTGTTCTATATCCTTAGGAGCTTCGGTAGAGACAGGTGGCTTGACCGGCAGATTAGGCTAAACTTGTTCTAAGACAAATTCACTAGATACAAGTTTTGCATAGGTAGTGCCTTCAATCATTTCCTGCTCTGGTGCTTCTTCATCCATGACATCTTCATCAATTTGAATAGTGTCAGCCGGGTCTTTCTTGGTAGCAACAGGACCTTGCTCGGTGACATCAACAATTTCAACTTGAGATTGTTCACTGACATCCTTTAGTTTGAAGATTTCTTGCCACTTGGCTTTTGTCTCATTTTCCACATCAATGTATAGCCCATTCATCAATTTTAAGGCTCTTTATTTGACAAGAAATTTAGAATTGTATGTTGTCAAATGCTCCTTAATTTCTGCTACAGACATATCAGGGAATAGATGGACTAGACTTCTTTCTCTTATTTGTTTCTCTGAGTCCATTGCATATTTCCATCTTCTTTCTTTTTACAATCTGAAATTTGTTTGCATCATCAGATTTTGTATCACTAGACTCTTTTGCCAAAATGAGTCTCCGAGTAGATTTCTTGTAGGTCTTGGTTACCTTGGGTATAGTAACACTCTTTTGTTTCTTACTCGGTGATGCAACTGATGCTCTAGTGTTAGGTCTTTTTGTTGGTGGAGTCGGTAGGGCATTTGAAATGTCCTGTTTCTTTCTTTTCAAAACTTTACCCTTAGGCAACTCAGTACTTAATGTTATTGCTGCCTCTTGAGCTTTTGATTCCTCTTCGGTAATGGCAAGAGTGCCTTTGACAGGTGTAGAGGAGGATTCTTCTCTGAATTTCTCAGATAAAACCTTTATCATCTTTGTAGATTTTCTTGTAGCCATGGGTACTACAATGCTCATTTTTACTTTTTCCTTC
>NC_081406.1:286358768-286424519 GCF_030272615.1 Cryptomeria japonica | reverse complement strand
CCTTCATCATCCACATCACCTTTACCACCACCATGATGACTTGAATTGCATTCATGACTATGACAAACATCTTTCCATTTTCTCACCGGTACACTAGATATAGATGCTTTAAAAAAAATTATGTCTTAGGTACACTATTATCAAAACTATTTAACTCAAAAGCATTGAGCTTAGAGATCAAAGAATCAACAGTAATCTTATCCTTAATAACTAACCTTTACTCTTGAATAGTAGACAATCTAATGGCATAGGCAGGCAATAGGTTTCTAAGCATCTTACTCACAACAATGTCTTCTTCTATAGTAACACAAGAAATTTTGATTCCACCGACAACTCTTTAATCCTTTGTCCATGCTGAGTAATATTTTCTCCTTCCATCATTCTCATATTATCAAAATTTCCTCTAAGACTCTCTTCTTTAGCCTTTTGAACATGCTTATCACCACCATAGATTAGTTCTAACCTCTCCCAAACTTCAAAAATAGTCTCTAATCCATGGACATCAATATATTTAGTATCAGTCAGTGTACTTACTATGGTTTCTAGTGCTTGAATGTTTTCTTATTGCTCCTTAAGTTGATCTACAGTCAGAGGACCAGTAGGAGGAACATACTTAGTAATAACTTGCTACAAAAACTGAGCACCCATATCTTTGATATATATCTTCATTCTATCACTCCATATTCTATAGATTTCCTTAGTGAATTTTGGACCCCCCTTCTTCATCATCTTCCTTGGATCCTTTCCTCAAGCAGATAAGGTTCTGCACAAAGAAGACCTAATGGTCTAATACAAATTATTATTGTGAGGATCTAGTTATTACTGAGAGGGTTGGGGGTGAATTAGTAATAATAGTAAACTACAATCTTTCACCAATCTATAAAATTCTTCACAAAATAGTTCATAACCAGTACTGGTTTCCACTTAATCAATCACTTAAAGTAGATTTATCAAACTACTCATTCATATGTTCATCAACATGTAAGCAATGAAATGATATCAAAACTACAAATAAATAAATCAAACACCATATGAACACTAAGATTTTTCACATGGAAACATAAATGGGAAAAACCACGGTGGGAATTAGTACCTACAATATTTGCACTCTTTTAGAATGCACCTTGCTAAGAGCCTAGCCTGGTTAGGAGATTTACAACAATGCCTAGTTAAGAGCAGACCCTATTAGGAGTCACCTGGTGAAGGGATTTTAACCTCAAATCTATTAGGAGGTTTACCCTATTAGGAGTAACCTTGCTAAAGGATTTAAACCTAATTAAAAAGCCACCCAATAAAGGGATTTACAAGATCAATCTTGTTAGAACCTATCCGGTTAAGGGATTTTAATACTGTTGCTTTTAGGAAACAATAAATAAATGATCTAATCTTAGCACTTCTCTTCTTGCTTGTATAGAGCATTGTCAGCTCTAATCTTCTTCTCTCATGCAGACATCCCAATCTTGTTTGGCACACACTTCATATCTAATCATCAACACAATAAAGCTTCTAGAACTTGACCTAAATAATCTTTACAATTAGGTCAATTACATGACCCTAGTGACTTTCACAATATATTTAAATTACATCAAGCATGACAAAAAAATCCACCAAAACATATTACAGATCATTACAACAAGTTTTAAGACAATTACAGTCATTCAATGATCATAACTCATCATCGCATATCAATCTGATAAGTTGTCAAACCCTTATCTCATTTTTTTAAGCACTTCATTGTTTCCCAAAAAAATTGCTCCTTGATCATGCTAAAACAACACCTTATCACTTCACATAGATTCTCCCACGTCGCCATCAACTTATGAACATGAAAAGAATCATCACCAAACCATAAAACATCACCAGTTAAAATATCTTGTTATTGGTACTAAAACCCTACACTGAATAACAATAGTCAATTGCAAACATGACTTCCGGTTCTTCAAACATGATGTGGTTCCAGTCCTAGACTAAAAAAAATGGCATAAGAACATATTCCAAACTACAACACCTAACTCAACATGGATCTCTACCACAACCATCTCCTTCTCTGTTCCTACTTACTGGTTCACTGTTACTTTGAAATTTTTCTTTCCAACTCAATCTATTACCAGTTATGCTATACTATTAGACTTAGATGACATGCCAAGCATAAAAAAAGATGGAAAAACATGGTTTCCATAAATGACAACACAAATAACTGATCATATTGTAATTATATCATCACCAAGAATCCATCAATATATCATCCTTTACTGGTACACCATCATCTCCATTGGTTATGACAATGTGCCAACAGTCTGGATGCATAGTCCCTACAAATTTTGCCTAATTTCATAGAGAAGCTCCGAATTATCTCAAACTCCTCTGATCCAGGTGTACGACTGAATCTTGAATTTGTAGCTCATTATTTTTGCCTACTTTGTCTTTAATTTCAGCACTTTACTTATCCATCTTACAAAAGAGGGTCAACCACATTCCAATTTCAACCAATCTACTTAGTATTTATTCCTTCCATGATTTAGGATTTGATCTAGTAGAGTCAACCCCTCTTTGAATGTAAATTCCTCCAAGTAAAAATTGAGCTTAGTAATTTTCCCCTTTCAAGTGGCAAATTTGCTAAGCTCCCAATTTTCCACTTTATAGGATCATAACCAAGAGTTTGCATCTATTGTTGAATATCATCAAGATCCCTTTTAAGAGAGTCCTTCCTTTGGAAGATATTTTGAAAAAAATATTTATTCCATTTTTGGACATTGGATTTCACATTAGATAATTTGTTGACCACTTTGTACATAGTCATTTCCTAGATGTCAATACCCCACTGCTCAAAAATTTTATTATATAGGAAAATATTTAGGGTCCACATCTTCTCAAACTTGAAGGGGAAATATTTCCTTATAGAGAGGGGGAAGATACTTAGAATAATAAGAAAGTGATCAGAGCCAATCCTTGAAAGAGAAGGGAGATAACAAGAAAATTCCATCAGCTAGTCACGGGAAAGGAGCCCCCTATCCAACTTGACTTGAATAATATCATATCCACTACATCTATTTGACTAGGTAAATATAGATCCATTAATAACAAGATCCATCAAACTCAAAGAGTTAATCATGTCTAACAAATATTGCTTACTATCCTCAAAGATTAGAGCCTAGTGTAGTAACAAGTTAGGAGGGACCTCAAAGAGATCAATCTAGACTAGTCAACAAGAGTAAACAAAATATAAACACAAGGATATTATAAAGAAAATGAAAAAATGTGATTTAATTCATGAAAATTAATTATAGATAATCACTAACACCCGGGTTACAATAACTGACTCACAGGCCTACTAAACATGCTCACATACAGAACAGGTCGCAACTGAGACCTCAAAACTCAAGATATAGCTTCTATGTTTTTTCTTACACCTTCCATACATTCTAATTCTAAATTATAATGATTTATACGATCCAAGGGGATTTGGTCGGCCCAAAAAGGGATCAAAACTTGAAGAACAAGACCAAACATGTAAAACCAACAAGGTCGGCCTTTGCCAAAGTGATTCCTTTGGAAAATCCAAAGGATTAAGTGTAGATCAAAGGGAAGGTCAGCCACATGCCAAGGAAAATTGGAATCAATTATTAGGGTTTTGCAAGATATGAAAAGGATCCAATAGATCACCAATGGAAATAGGTCTAGACAACTGGTACCAAAAACCCTTTCTAGAAACCGGTAGCGATAACTTACTAGAAAATGATCCAAATGCTTCAAGTTTTTGGAATAAGGAAGATGATCAGGTCTTGAAGCAAAATTTAACTCCACGGATTCTAGTGAGCCAAGCCCAAAAACTACAAAAAGTAATGTGGAAACTGCAAAATAGAAAAGTGTAGCGTCGTAAATTGTACGCACTTGCTAGGGTGGTACAATTTCACACCTAGTTTAGCACCCGCCTTGGCGCATTTTGCATTTTGCATTGCATTTCCCCTTTAGCACTTAATTAATTAAATTAATTAGGTCTAAGGTCCTATTTTATCATCTCCCATATCATAAAGTTGGGCCCTTTCATTAAAGTGTGCCCCTTTCATTTTATTCTTCCAATACATCATTTAATCAAAAACCCTAATTAGGTCCTATTTTGAACTTGGGGGCTTGATTTCGGGGGTCAAAACATCTCAAAATCACCTGTAACTTCGGGATTCTCTCTAAAATCATCATATCTGACGGCCCTGAAAATTTGGTGAAAAGTTGTTGGGACCATGGCGCCCGTGCAACATGGTCCCGGACATTTTTCCCGAAATTTTGGGAGCACGATCCAATCATAAAATAAAGCTTAACCCCAAGAAATTGGTGGGATATTCAATCTCTAGGTCGGCCAAAAGTCGAAATTAAGACCTAGGGTTTCATACATAAGAGCTCTCTTTCTTCATTTGAAAGGATCCGATTTTTGGCTTTCAAGGACCTTCTATGCAGCGAAAGAGCAGATCTTTGAAGACTTCAACAACATTCAACATTCCTCTATCAAGCACTTATCAAATTCATTTATCCACTTAGGGCTTGGAAGACATTGAAGAACAATAGGAAATTACCGACTGAAGATTGGCTTGTACTCCTCCCTTGAGGGTTGGGTATGATTTCATGTTGTTTTCATGTCTTTGCATAAGCTTCAATATATCCTTTATTCATGCTTTAGATCACTTTTCATCTTGATTTAGAGCATTTACATTATCATTTACAAGCAATTAGGGTTTACTTTCTAGGTTGCTCTAGTTTGCTTTCTTGCATTTAAGGACCTTGCACACACACTAGGTCTGCACACACAATACATTTTACAATACAACTTGGCTATTCGTGGAGGTGGAAATCACTGAAGCGGGGGTTTGACTAAGGCAAAACCCTATATAGCCGCCCAAACACCTTTTCAGATATAAGTGCAGGTTTCGGGACTCGGACGACGCCGCAGGTTGCAGATCCGGGAGAAGCAGACTGAGACCGACCTTCCCACCAAATTTTAGAGAAAAAGACCAGGATAGGGGCGTGGGGCACCCTGGTCCTGCTAGGACAGGGGCGCTGGGCGCCCTGGTCCGACAGCATTTTCAGCATTTTTGACAGCTTTTTCCAAAGTGCAAAAACAACAGTTTCTGGAGCAGTTTCAGGGGCAGAATCAGGACAGTGGCGCCCGCGCCCCCGTCCCGAACATTTTCAGTCAGATTTTAACTCCGGGTACGCATTTTCATTCTTGTCTTATCCTTGTGTTTATAGCTATCCATCATTTAAGTTCAATTCTGCAATCTTGTCATTAGTTCCTACTTGAATTTTGAGGTTAGGGATTGAACTTGCATCATTTTATCTTTCAATTTCAACAAGGGAATAGAAATCCTAATAGATATCCCGTGGCTCTCTCTTTCACAAAAATAAGTAGCCAATTGTGCAATATCTCTAGGCTCTTTCGTATTCCGTAATGTGTGTCAAAAGGTAGGATTAGGGCATGTTAACCTAGTCTTGCTTTTTCCCCTACACATTTTGGTGAACCCGACGTGAATCTATCATTGCTTCCTCTTGCATTGCATTTGTTAGATCTAGATCTAGATTTAGTGTGTTTTCATTTCATTTTCATTAAAAAGAAAAAAAAAAGTGTGTTTCTTTGCATTGTGTGTTTAAATTTTATGCAATTTCAAAATGTTAGATTTTTATTTGCAAGATGATCATATTTGTGATGATTATGAGTTAGATGAAGCTTTAGATGAATTTTTGAAACCTAAATATACCAAACCTTCATTTTACCAAAAACTCATAAACCTTGTTACTATGCCATTTAGATGTGATGAGAAAGATAAGTCAAATGGTTCCTCTCAAGGGTACATTCCTATCAACTCTTCCACTGAATCTAGTAACATGGTTGTGTTCAATAATCCCCTCTATGAGGAAATATCTCCTTTTGAATCAAAAGATAAACCTTTCAATAGATATGATCATGCTTTGTGGGATGATGCCCTTGATGCCTTTGTGTCTCCTAAAAAATGCTCCCTTCATGAGGATCCTTGTGTGCAAGAAGATGACATTATCCCTACATTTCCTAGTGATGGCCTTTCCTTTTCCAACAAAATTCCCACTAGAGATGATGAATTAATGATAAATGCTTACCCTTCTCCTAAAGTTTGTCTTACCCATAAGCATCCCTTAGAGAAAGAAGATGAAATAATAAGCAATTTCCTTAATTCTCTCTCCCCTAAAGATCATATTGAACATATTTTGAGGAAAGAGGATGAGTTTAACACATTTATTGATGCTTTCCCTCCTAAGGATGAAGAATTAATAAACAATGTTATCTCCTCTCCCGAAATTGACAATACTTTAAACATTCCTTTCAACAACCTCACTATTTAGGATGAACCATTAAAAGAAGGTATAGATTATTCTCTACCCCTAGCCAAAGGGGATGAAATCAAGATTGGAAACTCCCTTGATAGTTTCTCCCCTTCCTTGAATCTCAATTATTCTCCCTCTAAAAATAAAGCATCTCCCTCTCCTCAACTTGGTTCTACTCATAAGGAAACCCTAGTTCAAAGCAAGATGGTTAACATTTCTTTCAAAGATCTCCCTCTCAAAAGTGAGACTTTAGAGAGTAGTGTTGATCCTTCTCCTAGAGAGTTTATTCCCCATGTAGATCCTTTGATGATAGAGGATGATATGACCTTTCCTCTTCCTACTAGAACATCAATGCTTACCCCTTGTCTCTCTCCTAAAATTGATTTAATCCGTGATAAGATTTTAGTGCAAGAGAAGACTATCAATAATTCTTCCAACACTTTTGTTCATTCCTCTAAACCATCCTCAATCAATTTGATACATGTGAATGAGACACCTAACAAACCTCTCTTCACTGTCCAAGGTGCTTGTCCTTCTCAAAATTCTCAACCTTTAAATAAGCCTATCTTAGTGGTTCAAGGTGGTTATGCTAATGATTCTTTTTTCACTCCTAAGAAACCCATTATTACTGTGCAAGGAGGTTATTCTTCTAAGAGCCCTTATGAGTATGCTAAGCAACTAACTAGAGAGAGTTATCATGCGGTTGCTCATACCTATAACACAAGAAACAATAGGCAACCTAGTCCTCCTCTAGTTATCCCCACTTCACTTCCTCCTTCCCAACCTATTCTTCCTCAAGCGCCTCGTATTTCACAAATGCTTAGTAAGGACTATGATCTCATAGAACAACTTAAAGCTACCCCTGCTAAGATATCCCTTTGGGATTTGATCCAAACTTCTTCTGCTCATCATGGAATGTTACAAGATGCCTTGAAAGATTTGAATGTTCCTCCACCTAATACATCTAGTAATATAGTGTCTTTGGTTAACTCTGTGATGAATCCTAAAGCTCAAATTGTGTTTACCCAAGATGAGTTGCCTACTAGTGAAATTCAACAACAATATGATCCCTTGATGATTGTGGTTATCATAAATGACACTGCTATAAGACGAACACTGGTAGATAATGGCTCTGGCCTTAATGTGTGTAGCATTAATCTATTGCATAAGATGAATGTGGATACATCCCTTATTGAGCTTGACTCTCATCCCATTCGAGGCTTTGATAATGTGGCTAAGTCTTCATTAGGTATTATCACCTTACCCGTCACAGTGGGACCTGTTACTTTGCCTACTCCTATCCATGTTATGTCTGGAAATCTAACATACAACTTGTTATTAGGGAGACCCTAGATTCACAGTATGCAAGCTGTCCCCTCTACATTGCATAGACAAGTTAAATTTATTTATAACAATAAGACATATACCTTGATAGGTGATACTAAACTTCAGGCTTGTTTGCAAACATCTACTTCCAAAGGGAGTTCTTCTAAGCCTTCCTCTTCTAGTGATGACTCGTTAAACAAGATACCTATGGATGAATCATCACCCTCTGATAATCAAAATTCTTTGGATGAGCCTAAAGCTCCTGAAGAATATCCTTCTGGACTTGAGTCTACACATGAAAAGGCTTTTGATCCTGAGAAGGTTCTCGCGGAAGACAATTGGGGATCTCTTGATTTTAATCCCACCTTTGTAGGTGAATATAGGGTTCCTCCTAGAGATCTTAAAGGTAAAAAGAAGGAAGAAACTAGAGATCAATCAGTCTTACCTGAATCTATGAGCAATAATTTTGTGGCCGCTTCTCAAACTTCTTCTCCTCACACCTCTAATTATGAAGAGTTTGATTCTTTGTCTTATGAAAAACCACCTTCTCTTCCTAAAATGGCTGATCGTTATGGTCGTGGTTTTCGCATTTTTACTAAGCATGGGTATCATGGAAATGGTTGTGGCGCTCATGAACAAGGGATAAAAGTTCCTCTAGAGACTAATTTTCACAATTATGCCTTTAGACTTGGCTATAATCCCTGCAAATGCACTAAAGCATCTAAAAGACCATCTCTCAATGTGAATGCTATATTTAGTAGTGATGATGATCTCACTTCAACTAAATCATCTTCTACTTCTATCAACTCTCATTCCCCTCATAAGGAAATCTTGGCAATGAACAAATCTCTTTATGAATCCCCTCAAATTTCTAAATCCACTTATGAATCTTTATCTCCTATTCATCATAAAGTCCTTTCCTCCAGGGATAAGGCTCTAATAAATTACACTCATCCCTCTTCTAAGAGTTCTTGTGACTTTTCTTCTTCAATTTTATACATGTTTTTGATCTCACTTATAGTTGAGCATTTAGCATGTCATATTCAAATACCTCATTCAATCTATCATGTCTTTAAATAACATTAATGGCTATTATGTTGCTCATCATTATGTGACATTGGTAGCTCATTTACTGGGGGCTCATTGTCATTCATGATGGTACAATGTCAAGTGCAATCATATTTTTTTTGAAGCAACATAATAGCCTAATTTTCTTGTTCCTATGGAGACAAGAGTGATTTCATATATCTCTTCTTTTGCTTATGTCCAAATCTCTCCCTAGAAGATTGTGTAAGTCCTTCTCATTGAGGCAATGATCTTTCCTTATTTTTATCTAAGGATCCACTTTTTTTCCTATTTCGTGGATGGTGTGAACTTTATTACTTGATGTTATTCCTTGTAGGCATTTGTTGTTTGTTCAAGGATTCTCTCTTACAAGAGGTGTAAGTCCTTGACTACAACCTCTTTTGCACTTGGTAAAATACATCTATAATGAATTCACTCTCCTAATTGCATTAAAAGGAGCGTCATCCTTCATTAAGAATCACTTTCACCTCGCAAAAGAAGGAAGTATTGCATTCTTATTCTCTTCTTTGTCTTATTCTAGAAGATGTTATATTTGTCTAACTCATGGATCACCAATGTGTGTATTCATGCCTTTTTTTCCTTTCTTTTTCTTCTCTTTGCATTTTGTTTCCATGTACATCCTTCATCTTGTGTTAGAGAACTCTCAAATCCTCACACTCTTTGTTGTGTTGAAATTGAGATTTAGTCCTCTTTCTTACCAAATGATTCTCCATTAGTTTTTGATCTCATATCAAATCTTCTTGTGAGCATTTGTCATCAATATTCTTTAACAATTCGAAGTGGTAAACATGATACCCTGTTTCAACTCACTAAAATTAGCAAGCCGAAACAGGGGGGGGCATATAGCTACCCTCGAATTTTCATCACCTTCCTTAGTAAGCATTAGGTGATTTTGTGATCTAACGTGTATTTTGTAGGGTGTGGTTCCTAACTGTGTACTGCAGATACCGCTGGGGGCTTCGTTCGACAGACTTATGGATATATCCTTTTTCAAATAATGTTTACTTTTCTATACTTTAGCTTGCATATGAACGTAGTGTTCATATGACCGCTAAAGTGGGGGCTAAATGTAGCGTCGTAAATTGTACGCACTTGCTAGGGTGGTACAATTTCACACCTAGTTTAGCACCCGCCTTGGCGCATTTTGCATTTTGCATTGCATTTCCCCTTTAGCACTTAATTAATTAAATTAATTAGGTCTAAGGTCCTATTTTATCATCTCCCATATCATAAAGTTGGGCCCTTTCATTAAAGTGTGCCCCTTTCATTTTATTCTTCCAATACATCATTTAATCAAAAACCCTAATTAGGTCCTATTTTGAACTTGGGGGCTTGATTTCGGGGGTCAAAACATCTCGAAATCACCTGTAACTTCGGGATTCTCTCTAAAATCATCATATCTGACAGCCCTGAAAATTTGGTGAAAAGTTGTCGGGACCATGGCGCCCGTGCAACATGGTCCCAGACATTTTTCCCAAAATTTTGGGAGCACGATCCAATCATAAAATAAAGCTTAACCCCAAGAAATTGGCAGGATATTCAATCTCTAGGTCGGCCAAAAGTCAAAATTAAGACCTAGGGTTTCATACATAAGAGCTCTCTTTCTTCATTTGAAAGGATCCGATTTTTGGCTTTCAAGGACCTTCTATGCAGCGAAAGAGAAGATCTTTGAAGACTTCAACAACATTCAACATTCCTCTATCAAGCACTTATCAAATTCATTTATCCACTTAGGGCTTGGAAGACATTGAAGAACAATAGGAAATTACCGACTGAAGATTGGCTTGTACTCCTCCCTTGAGGGTTGGGTATGATTTCATGTTGTTTTCATGTCTTTGCATAAGCTTCAATATATCCTTTATTCATGCTTTAGATCACTTTGCATCTTGATTTAGAGGATTTACATTATCATTTACAAGCAATTAGGGTTTACTTTCTAGGTTGCTCTAGTTTGCTTTCTTGCATTTAAGGACCTTGCACACACACTAGGTCTGCAAACACAATACATTTTACAATACAACTTGGCTATTCGTGGAGGTGGAAATCACCGAAGCGGGGGTTTGACTAAGGCAAAACCCTATATAGCCGTCCAAACACCTTTTCCGATATAAGTGCAGGTTTCGGGACTCGGACGACGCCACAGGTTGCAGATTCGGGAGAAGCAGACTGAGACTGACCTTCCCACCAAATTTCAGAGAAAAAGACCAGGATAGGGGCGTGGGGTGCCCTGGTCCTGCCAGGACAGGGGCGCTGGGCGCCCTGGTCCCTTCTGGGCGCCCTGGTCCCTACTGGGTGCCCTAGTCCCTGGGACAGGGGCGCTGGGCGCCCTGGTCTGACAACATTTTCAGCATTTTTGACAGCTTTTTCCAAAGTGCAAAAACAGCAGTTTCCGGAGCAGTTTCAGGGGCAGAATCAGGACAGTGGCGCCCGCGCCCCCGTCCCGAACATTTTTAGTCAGATTTTAACTCCGGGTACGCATTTTCATTCTTGTCTTATCCTTGTGTTTACAACTATCCATCATTTAAGTTCAATTCTACAATCTTGTCATTAGTTTCTACTTGAATTTTGAGGTTAGGGATTGAACTTGCATCATTTTATCTTTCAATTTCAACAAGGGAATAGAAATCCTAATAGATATCCCGTGGCTCTCTCTTTCACAAAAAGAAGTATCCAATTGTGCAATATCTCTAGGCTCTTTCGTATTCCGTAATGTGTGTCAAAAGGTAGGATTAGGGCATGTTAACCTAGTCTCGCTTTTTCCCCTACACAAAAAGAAAATAGAAAGAAGTAGTTTTGGTTGATGCAA
This sequence comes from Cryptomeria japonica, assembly GCF_030272615.1. Classification (NCBI taxonomy): domain Eukaryota; kingdom Viridiplantae; phylum Streptophyta; class Pinopsida; order Cupressales; family Cupressaceae; genus Cryptomeria; species Cryptomeria japonica. The sequence continues at coordinate 286,412,953 of NC_081406.1, read as the reverse complement.
GGTTTCCAAGAACTAGGGATGCTCCTGCATCAAACATCCAGGGTTTTTGAAAAAGTGAGTCTCTCACTTTTCTAAGGTTAGAGGAAAACCAAGGTGGTCCATGTCTTCCTGAGAAATCCAAGATGAATCTTCAACTGGTCTTCTATACTGGCTACTCTGGGTACTATGCCCAATACTACTATAAAAAAAGTCTTCAATCTACTCAGGTTTTGTCCGAGGCAACTATTTCTCAAAGTGTAATACTGTCCTTACTGGATCTTGGTTCATGATACTCATGTAGATCTACAATGTTTAATATAGGTAAAATACTTAAAATATCTAGTAACTCTACTTCATATGCATTTCCAGAACTGAACTTCCTCAAGATCTTACAAGGTCCAAACTTCTTCATCTGCAACTTATTATAGGTTCCAACTAGGAATCTCTCTTTTCCTAAATATACCATCAGTTCATCGCCAAATTCAAATTTCTTATGTCTCCTCTTCTCATTTGCCTTCTCCTTTTACTTCTCATCTGTCTTCTTCTCTTATATCTCTCAATTTTGATATACCTATAGGGTGTGCTCTAGTAAAAATATCAAAAGGTGTTCTTCTGGTACTCCTATTCACTAAGTTATTGTAGGTAAACTCTACATGTGCAAGAATAAATTCCCAACTTCTGATTTTGTTTCCAACCAAACATCTCAGCACATTTACCAAGCTCCAGTTTACTACCTCTATCTATCCATCAGTTTGTGGGTGAAAATTAGAACTAAATTCCAAATCTGTCTTCATCTTCTTCCAAAGTGTTCTCCAAAAATAACCAACAAACTTAGTATCTCTTTTTGAAACTATGCTATTAGGTAACCCATGCAATCTCACCATTTTCTTGAAAATTAGAGCAGCTATATGCATTGCATTTGATGTCCTCCTACAAGGTATGAAATGATCCATCTTCAAGAATATATCCACCACCACAAATATAGAATCATTCCCTCTATGTTTTAAGTATTTTAAATATGAAATCCATGTTGATATCCTGCCAAGGTCTCTCTCGTACTTTCAAAGGTTTATACAATCCCACATTCTAAATACCACCTTTTGGAACTTGACAAATTCTACAACTCAGGACAAATTTCCTAACATCCTTATGAATGTGGGGCCAAAAGAAATTCTCACTCACCAATGCTACTATTTTATCAATACCAAAGTATCCATCTAAACCTCCACTATGATTCTCCTTTATCAAATTCTCCCTCATAGAGCTCTTAGGTATAAACAACTAAACTCTTGTGAATAACATCCCATCCTAAATAAAGTAATCCATCCACTGACTTCTATCTACCATAACCAATTCTCTACATGGTCTCCAAGGTTGTGCAAAATCTGGGCCATCATCATGAAAGGTCTTCAGAGTCAAATCCTAATATTGTCACTCTCATCTTTGTCACCAAATTTATCCTTCTACTCAATGCATCAACAACTTTGTTAGACTTCCCACTCCTATGCTTCAACACAAAGGTGTAACTCTGTAAAAATTCTACCCATCTCATATGTCTCTGATTCAACTTCGACTATTCAAATAATGCAAGGCTTTATGATTAGTATACAACGCAAACTCCTTAGGCAATAGGTAATCTCTCCATTTCTTCAATGATTGAACTATGGCATAGAATTCTTCATCACACACTGAATATCTCCTCCAAACATCATTTAATTTCTCACTCAAATAAGATAATGCTCTCCCTTCTCGAATTAAGATTGCTCCAATTGTTGTTCCACTTCCATCACAATCTACTTGAAATACTTTGTTGAAATCCAGTAAAGATAACACAAGCTACTCCATCACTTTCTACTTCAATAGTTCAAAACTTTTTTTTTCTCTGGTGGTCCACTTGAACTCTTTCTTATCTCCCCTTATTGTCTTAGTCATCGGACTACAAACAGTACTAAAATTTCTTATAAACTTCCAGTAGAAACTAGCCAATCCATGAAATGATCTTAGCTCTCCAATGCTTTTCGGTGTAAGCCACTCAATAATTTCTTTTAATTTCTCAGGGTCCATCTTTAATCCATCCACACATATCACAAATCCCAAATAGACTAACTCTTCCTTCATGAAAGTACACTTCTTAAGATTTATCAACAACTTTTCTTCTCTCAACCTCTGCAAAACATGTCTTAATGCATACAAATGCTCCTCTCTTGTCTTATTGAAAAATCATAACATCATCCAAATATATAATAACAAACTTACCCAGGAATTTATTCAATACCTCATTCATCAATCTCATGAAAGTACTCAATGTATTAATCAACCCAAAAGGAATTACCAACCATTCATATATTTCTTCATTTGTCTTAAATATTATCTTCCACTCATCTCCCTATCTAATTCTAATCTGATGATATCCAATTTTCAAATCTATCTTTGTAAAGTATTGTGCTCCACTCAAATAATCCATTATGTCATCCATCCTAGGAAAAGGAAACTGGCATTTCACTGTGATCTTGTTAATGGATCGCGAATCGGTACACATCCTCCATTCTCCATTCTTCTTGTTGGAATTGAAGGAATCCAAGAAGACGAAGAGGGGGGGTGAATCAGTGTTTTGCCAGAAATATAAGATTTTAATTTATTATAATATACACATATAAACCGGTAAATGAAGAAACACATAACATGAAGTAAATAAACCATCCACATGAATGAACATCATAACACACTGAATTTTATACATGGAAAACCTCAAAGAGGAAAAACCACGGTGGGATTTGTGACCCACAATATCAATTCACTGGCCATATGAAAGATATTTCATAGTATGGGGGCCTACCCATGCAGGAAGGCATGATACCTAGAGTACACTGCTCAACACAAAGGAGTCTCACTAACTACAAGCTTTTGCTGACATAAAACAATAATGGTTAACTCACAAAATGCATCTGCAATGCCAAAAAGAGTTCTGGTTATAGCTCTATTCTATACTAGTTCATAAATCCTAAACCCTTTTACCGGTATCCCCTTTTCTCCAAGAATGATTTACAAACCATCTACTAATCATTGAATGATATAACTTTTGCATACAAATGATCTACATACATATCCTTCACATAATTTTCTTCCCCAGATTGTTATACACACCGTCATATTTCAAAATGACCTAATAGACTGACTTATATACCCTTTACAAACAATATGCATTATGTCGGCTTACAATAAATTAAAAAATATATTCAATGTCGGCCCTATACAATAATTCCAAAATGATTTTACAAATAAATTTTTTTGGATCCCAAAGTGATGTCGGCTTCACTGAAGTGCTAGATGTCGGTGCCAGTTATGACCCTAATTACTCCAATGCCAATATCTGCCAGTGTATGCCTCCAATGATGGTATCTACCGGTATATTCCTTCTATTAAATATTGTTGCCATAAATGACAAAATATGAATCCAGTGAGTGTCAATTGCCAACAATCTCCCCCTTTGGCATTGATGGCAACACTCATGTGAAAAATGGATTCCCTGTCAGTTCAACTGAAACTGAAACATGCTCACCCTAAGCTGATTGACTATGTTTGCAATATACTCTCTATCTGATATCCTCCCCCTACGATTATATACATACTTTCTTTTTCATTTCATTTTTCACATACATATTCTCCCCCTTTAGCATCAATGACAAAGACCGGTGAAAGAATTGAAAGAATTATTCAAAATCTATGCAAAATAATGAATAATTATAGATTACTTTACTGGAGCTTGACCAATTTCAATATTTCTAGATAGGCTTTCTCTAGTAACTGTATATAAGTATCCCAAATGGTTTTGAATATTTCAGATATGGATACAAGTCCACTCAGTAAATGCGTAAGTGATTCTTTCTCAGTGACTTCTTCCAGTGTGTGCTTCGCAAGCATATCCATGCATTCCCTCTTATGTACACCAAGTGAATCCAATCTTGGACTTGCCACACCTTTGAGACTTCTTTCTCTCCAAATGATCTTATCTCTTTCCTTTTCAAAAGCAAAAATTTGGTTCTGCAAAGTCAAAATTTGTCCATCAATAGATGTTGTAAGTGAAGTTAGTCCATCAAAATAATTAGCAATATTAGCAATCTTTTCTTGTAACTCCTTTATCCTCTTATCTACATTTGTTGTAAGAATTTTTATATTACAACAGACCCTGTAGATGTTAGTACACTATTTGAAATAATTTTCAATAAGTATAAGTTTCTCTCCAATCTTCCTCTTTTCTGTCTCAACAATCTATTCAAAAGTGGCTTTCTTAGCCAAAGTAAATCTTTCAAGTTCTTGTCAGTCAAAAATCTATTGTAATGATTGAAATTTTTTAGAGATGTGCTCTGTCAGTACCTTAAGATTTCTAGAAGGGCTTTCTTCATTTTCAATCATACATTCATGGATCAATCTGTGTAAAACTATTATTGACTGATCTATTATTCCTTTGTCTGTAGATCCATCCTTCATTAGATTTTGAGAAGCCATCATCATTAGCTCTGTGGGACTCATCTCTGTGATTGATTTCTTCTCAGCTTGAGAAGTGTCAATTGCCAAAAGTTTTGCTGAGGAATGAACTATTGGTATGGTATTGGGTGTCTTATCAGTCTCCTTTTCCTTTTCTTTATTTTATTTATCCTCTCCTAGTATATTCCTTATCTCATCCTCTTTTGTAGTGGTTGCTTTGCCACTTGGTGTAGTATTTGTTACTCCAGGTGGATTATTATCCATAATATTATCAATATCCTATATGTTATCTATATTATGTTGCTCAGACTATACAAATGTTGTCTCTGTCTGTTTAGTGTGTACACTCTCATTAATTTTAGGTTTATCTATCGGTGGAGTCTGTACACTCTTATTATCTACTGGTTCATCCAAAATTTGATCTGAGCTTCCCAAAATTCCTTTTCCTTTGGATCTGTTTAGAATGGTGGGAGTTGTTGCCTTAGAAAATTCTTCTTGAGAAGTAAGGAAATTAGGATTCTTTGGGAAGAATTTAGTCCATCCTTCTCTAGTCTCATTTATTATTTCATTGACTCTACCCATCATTAAGCTTAGTTGCCAGGGTTTTCTGCTAAATATTGTTCTATTGGCAACTTCTATACATCTTTTCATTTCCTTATTATTTATAGAGCCACAAATGCCCAAAAGTTCAACTTCTTTAATTTCTCTATCCATCTTGACTACATCTAATCTTCTTGCATCCAGCTTATTATACAAACATAAAGGAATTTCCTTCAAAAGCTCTACCAAAGCCTTCTTATATATGTCTAAATACAACAAAATTGCATCTTCTATTTCATTTTGTTCATTGTCATCTAAATGCTCATATAAATATGGCACATTCTTCAAAATTCCATCTTTGATTACCTCATCTATTAACTCTACACAAGTCATATTACTAGATTTAGTTGCTTCATGACTCTTTTTCTTCTTCTTGCTAGGGGTTGCAGGAGCGGATGGAGCTGGCTTCCTCTTCTAAGTAGGTTTCCTTGCCAGAGGTTTGGATGTTGTGGTACCTTTTTTACTAGCTTCCTCCTTCATTCCACCTTCTTCTCTTCTACGGAGGCTCATCAAATCTCTTCCTCTGTACACTTATGAATGCAAGAGGTTGATTATCCTCTTTATCAGAGTCAAAAGTGATAGGAGATATGAAAGTTGCTGGCCTCTTTACCTCAGGAGCACTTTTCACTATAGTTGTTGTAGTTTCCATTGCTAGTTGATCTACTGGTTTAGATCGAGAACCTAGTTCTGTATCTATCCTGTGAATTACATTTTGAACGAAGGTATAAATTTCATTTATTTTCTTTACCCTCCTTTTCTTGTTGAAACCAATTTTAACTTCAAGATCCTTCTCCTCAGCACTACCAAAGTGTTTAGCCTTATCATCCAAATGAGAATCAATCAACATTTTTTCATATAGTTCCAAGATGTTTTCATCAACTTCATAGCCCAATTCAGTGACCCATAGTATTCTAGGTTCCAACGCTTCCATGAGAGTCTCATCTAGTTTTTCCATGAAGCAGATTTCAGTGGAGTATTTCTCCACAATGTGTTTGGAGATTCTCTCCCTTAGTCTCATGTTCTCTTGGAAAGATTTAAAGAAACCCCATAGCTTCTCATCTCTATTTTTGCCAAGACTAGTGATTGCATCTTTAATATGCATGCCTACCGGTATGTCATGAGCCCATCGTTTCTTTCCCAAACTTGGTAGCTCATTCATGAAACATAGTATCAGAAAGAAAATAAGGTTGCCAAACTATAATGTTCCTTTCTTAGCACCTACTATTTTTCCAAGATTTATCATTAATTCACTTCTTAACCATTTAGACAAATCATACTTTCCATCATTCTTTATCATTTTATATGCAACATGGATACAAGAACTAGCAACAAAGTTCAATCGACTTGTGTGTGTTACCTTGTAGCTGATGATCATGTTGGCAAATTTAACATTTGTATCTTTAATGGTGCTTATCATTATTGACCTTCCATCATGGGTTGCGTTGGTGAGATTTTCAACCTCAGTGTTGGAGATCTTCTTCCCTGGTTCCTGCTCGACTTTGGCTAAGCCAATGACTACTTGAATTTCTTCTTTTGTGATCATGTGAGGCCGATACAACTAGATGAATTTATTATGGACCCTACTCTAAACATATCTAATCATTTCATCCTTGAATTCTGGTATATTCAAGATTTTGGTTAGCCCTAGGTCTTTAATGATTTGATATTCTTGCTTCATTGTTCTATAGTTGCCCAATATCATAGATTGATACATTCCCTTGATTTCCTAAGTACCTAAATCCTCCAAAGTGCAATGAATATAAGCCTAGACATCTTCCACATAAACTACACCATCGAGAACCCTTGAGAATGCACCAAAAGAGTCTTCCTTCCTTACTATTTGAGGAACTTACTTGAAAATAGGTCTAAGCATATCCTTAACCTCGACAACAATGGGATTCACAATGAACATAGGAGCAGATGATGATCTGGATTCTACTTTAAAGAAATACCTAGATAATGATCGTCAGTTTGAAAGATCTTGATTACTTCTCAGATAACTACTAGAAATTTTTAGAATGCCTTTTCTCACTTTTGATCACCTGTGATTTGCCTTTGCTCCACTCAAGTTTTCTCAAGTGCTAGGTGAGTGAAAATGAGTCCATTTTTCCTTTATTATCAGGGAGTAAACCCTAATCCTTTTGGTGTAGGAGCACCTAAGGGTTGAAACGCCCTTAACCAGTTTTGGCTTGTGAGACCCTCCCGTGGTCATGTAAATACATAATGATTGGCTCTAGTCCATTTGTTTGGTGATTTAGTTGTAGTTTTAAAAAAGTCTCTTATCAGCAAGACCCACCCCAATCGGAAAGTCCTACCCCGATGAGTTTGCTAGAGTTTGGAGTGGTTGTATCAGGTATCAGAAGGAGCAGTTTCAAGTTACCCCGATGATTAACTTGACTTGTATTCGGATAGTGATCACGGATGATCCTACGACTATCACTATACCATGATGGGAAGATCGCCAGATAATCCTAATGACTTGGTGACAAAGCATGTGCAAAAGATGCAAGTTAACGATCGTGCAGGCCAAAGGTGAATCAATGATTGTCACTATATCGCTATGGCAAGATTCATGAAGTTTATCCTCTGCAACTTTGCGACCAAGGTGGGGCCGATGAAGAAGAGCTTCATTCTAGGTGGTTAGTGAGGCTGTGCTAAGGTGGCAGGGCAAGGACCCCAGAGCCAATCAAGGGGTACCACGTGGCGGAGCGCAGAAAGAGATCAAGGAAGATTAGATGGTTAAATTTTAAATTGTTGGTGCAGTTGCAAATGGAGACCGTTGGTAATAAGATTTATCTCATCCAATACGAGGAGTTCCAAATAGAGGATGTATGTATAAAAAGACCCAATGAGCATCTGTAAGAGGCTAATGGTTAATTGTGGATCTTTGATCATGGATCATTGATCGTTGTTTGCCGATTGCCTCGGAGAACACATTTTGTTTTTTTCTAAAATGCAATAGAGAAGTCCATTTTTTGGTTTTCAATTAGAGTTCCATTTCTGTTCATTTCATGTATGCTATTAATGTAATTGTTTCATTTCCCTATTAAGTGATTTGTTGGTTTGAACCCATGAATAAATTCGAGATCTATAAATAAAGCTTTCCTTTCAAGTTTTTGTTCCCTATTTTCAATAATCAAATGGCTCTGACTTGAAACTCCACAAGATCTTTGGAGATTGTCAAGTAGAGCCAGAAATGTATAGTAGGTTTTCATTTGAGAGAGACCAGGAAATGGCAATCACCAGTTCTGCATATTGAGCCTAGGCGAGCTTGGTGATAGTCCAACTAGGTATCAGTAATTTGAAGGAGATAACTTGCAGAGGAAGGAAACTGTTGAGAACTAGGAAAAGATCCAGAAGGCTACAAGCCTAAAAATAAGACATTGTGTAACCATAGGGAAAAGTTTGCTAAACCAAACAAGATGGGTGGTTTTGCAAAAAGAGAGCGAATGTATGTGTGTCCTAAACCCCTACAAGAATTTAGTGAACAAGCTTACCTTGTGAGCTTGAGGAAGATGAGATAAGCAAACAAATGGTAGGGAAGAACTTAGAAGTCTAGAGGGGTAGACTTGAAACCCGGAAAGGGATTGAAGCAAACCATCAAAGAAACCAAGCTAATTGCAAACTAGGTAGCCTCCCTATCACCTTCACTAACATAAATGCTTAGCGGTGCACCCTACTGGATGTAGGTTTCATAGTTTTATTTTAGATAAACCTCCATCAATGATCAATACAACTTTCTAGATCTCTTCCAAGGAATATGCAAGATTTTCAATGAATTTTCCAACCCCTAAGGTGTCTGCCTTAGTTACCAGTTGAATTTCTTTCTAGTGTAGGAATGCTCTATACTACCGGTGGAGTTACTGGTGTAGTTACCAGTATAGCTGCATCTCCACTTGGTTCTTTAGACTTTCTAACCCATCTTGGTGTGATCTTGTTATATTTCTGTAAAGCGGAAAATCGCGATCGAACCCTAGTTGCTCTCCCCTCTTCCAACTCCAAGGAGAGAGAAGGGAGAGTCACTCTAGGGTTGATGGTTTTCACTTAGGAGGGACTTTACATTCAAAAGAGGGGTTGAAACCCACAAGATCCAATCCCACACAATGCGAGATTGGATGCTAAATGTGTTTCAAGGGTTAAGAAAGCAAGGCTTCCCTCTTTTGTAAAGAATGTTGATAGAAGAATTAAGCTAGGAATGCATAGAAAGTGACAAAGATTCGCTTATAAACTGAGATAGGGATATAGGATGAAGCTGCAGACCTGGAATTAGTAGTAAAATGTCGATACGGCACTGTCCTGCAAATTTGAGCAAAAGTTGACGGGACGATGGCGCCTGGCATGCACACGGTCCTCCGAAAAATCCGCGAAACGAAGGGGGATCTGTTCGTCTCTGCACAAGGATTCCAGATCTTCAATTTCAGCCGCGTACCTGCAACCTACACACAGAAAAGTGAAGATGATTGGGGGGTTAGGGATTGGGGGTTTGCCTTTAGGTCAAACCCCGGTTTTGGAATTAACCAAGAAATGAGAAATTGCTGTAAATGTAATGTAAAACAAGTACTAATACCTTGTTGTAAGGATGTTTGTATCCTTATGTGCGAAGGTATAGATGTTGTTGTTTGTTGTATGTTGTATGTTGTAGCATGTAATGTGTTGTGCGTGATCTCCTCTTCAATGGTTGAATCCTTGTCTTGAATGCAACACTTAGCCTTGAATGGAGACTTAGAATGATCAATTGCTTGAAGGAATGCTTGAATGCTTGAATGCTTGAGTATAGTTTCCACACTCTTTCCCTCATGTATGTATCTATCCAAATGAGAGAGGAAAATTTAGTTTATATACTTGTCATTTAGGGCTGATAGACTGATTTTCCCGACCTTAGGCCGACCAGGAAAGATAATTTTCCAATTTGCAAACATAAAGACCCGAAGTCCAAAAGAGACCGGGCCCAAAATAGGACCCAGGGACCAGGGCGCTGGGCACCATGGTCCTGGGGGACCAGGGCGCTGGGTGCCCTGGTCCTGAAGGACCAGGGCGCTGGGCGCTCTGGTCCCACCTCCCGGGACAGCAGGGTGCAAAGGAGGTTCAGGCCAGGGTTCAAGAAAATGCAGTTTTCAGTGTCATAATCAGGTTTCGGGGTCTCCATTCGGGTTGCGTGTTGCGTCGCCATCGTGAAGACCGAAATGCAGTCGAAATTACAAGTGTCGCAATTTTAGGATGCTACATTTAGCCCCCACTTTAGCGGGAGTATGTATGCTCATAGTTCCGGTAAAGTACAAGGAAACAATATTGAAAGACTTTCACCACGTCAAGGAGGCAAGACACACCAAGCCCCCAGTGGACTAAGGATCTTAGGACTTTGATTGAAAAAGTAAAAGGGAAGATCACGAGGGAGAACCATGACTGTCAGTAGTAAGGTTCCCTCACTATGAGTCATGCAAGAGAAATACCAAAAATTTTCAAGGCAAAGCTGAGTTCTCCAAGAAATTTTCATGTATCCTGAAGGGATAGACAGGGTGTATGCCCCCCTACGTTAAAGCGATCGCACACGCCTCAACGGGGGTGATTGTTTTAACGTAGTGATACACATAAGAAATGAGAAAGGAAAGGAGCACGTTATCGCAAGGATTTAGCCCCCAAGTGTGAGATAAACCCAAGGATAATAGACACAAAACACAAAGCACAAGGTAACTTCGCTTTCCTCAGGGTTAGTATGCTGTATGATAAGTCATGTATATCATATGTATGTATGCATAATTGTTCTTCATTCCCCAATCAAGGAAGGTCACCTAGAAGAAGGGAACACATGTGTCTTTTGAGTCAACATGAGAGAAATCGAGAGATCTCAATGCTTTGCATCGTCCTCAAGTAGACAACACTAAGGACAACAAATAGAAGAATGAGAATAACATATAGAAGAAGTAACACAAGAGAGAAGGAGAGAATCTGCTATGCTAATGTAACTAGTCTAGCACGTCATCTACCCCCCGATCTTGCTGATCAATGTTTCGGGAAGGCAGGGAACATGCTAGAGGAGGAACATTCAACACAGCAGATGGAGCTATCACAAGATCCAAACAAGGGCTATGTTCATGTTCCAAGCCACGTTGTTCTTGTCTAGGAGCTAGGATAAGTGCTTTAGAAAATTCATTAGATAAATGGTTATCAATATCAACAAGTTCATATTCACTATCAGAAGCAAGAGAAGTAACATTTTCATCATGAATAACATTTTCCTCTATAGCATCATCAAGATTTATAAAAATAGGGTCTTTAATTCGCACAGGATCAAGACCATCATGCATCTTATGTTTAGGAGATTTAGGCTCAATTTCCGGCTGAGGAGAAAATGGAATAATGCTTGTTGAAGGTGTTTTTGGGGATTGCAAAGTTTGAGCTCTAAGACGACGCTTTCGCCGGCGTTCACGTGCATAACGATTTCGTCTAGTCTTAGTAGGAAGTGGAGAAGATTGAGGAGGAGGAATGTTCTCATCCTTATCACTTGGGTGTTTAGGTTGTGGTCTCTTAGGCTGAACAATAGGAGAAGAAGAAGGTCTCTTTTCTCTATAAAAAGAAGGAGGAGGGACTACTCCATACAAAGGAGGAATATTTGGTTTAGGAAGAAGACCAAGTCCATCATGACGAGGAGGTATAGGTCTACTTTTAGATGGTTTATTAGGCATAGACATAATCACATCCATGGGAACGGGTTGGGAATCTTCTTGAGGAAAGACATTAGTTTTATCTTTCAAAGGAAGAATTTCCTTCTCAAGAATGATAGGAATGTCAAGTTTGGGTGTTCTAGGTTCACTTAGAGATAGGATCATATCTGTTTTCCACTTTTGATAAGATTTGAAAAGATGATCACTTCGTGGAGGAAGAGATTGGAATTGTTTAGGCCAAAAGTAATCAATAGGAACGCTAGAAGTTCTTTCAGCTGGTTTAAAGAGACTATGATTGACAGTAACAACTTCACCATTATGGGGAAATTTCAAACACTTATGAATAGGAGAAGCAATAGCTTTCATGGAAGATAGCCAAGGATAGCCAAGCTTCACACAAAATTGTTCGGATGAAGGAATAATAGCAAAGTTCACATCAAGGGATTTGTTATGGACCTCAATAGGCAATGTAATAGAACCAATTGCAGGAGAAGAAAATGCATCAAATAGTTTCACAATCACATTTGTTTTGTCATATATCACTTGATTCAATTGCAAAGTAAAAAGAAATTCTTCAGTAATAACATTAATCATGCACGAAGGATCAATAAGCACTCCACGGCAAGGTGTATTCTTGACTTTTGCAACTATGTATAAAGGACCATCAGGTGCCCTAATGGTTTCACTGGAATCAAATGTGATGGAAGGTTCTTTAGGGTTTTCTTGCTGCTCTACAAAGTTAATCACATTCGGAGTCATAGACACAAGACCATCAGATGAGAGAGAGGAATCATTAGCCTCAATTGCATTAGAGGTATAAGAAGGTAATGGATCAGTGAAAATCTGAAGATTTTGATTAGGAGGAGGTACAGATGTATTGCCTTTATCATTCACTCCAGAAATAGAAATAGTATTATTATCAATCAAATCTTGAATTTTACCCTTTAAAGAAAAACATTTTTCAGTATCATGCCCAGGCTAACGATGAAAGTGACAAAAAGCTTTGTTATCAAAATAAGGTGAAGTAATCTTTGCAGGATCAATTTGCCTTATAGGAGGAAGAGTAAGCACATTTTGTTCCAATAACTTATTCATAATACTATGCAATGATTCATTCAAAGGAGTATACTTTCTTTCTTTCTTAAAAAATTTAGAAATAGGAGGCACACCTGATGCTGCATTCACATTGTTGTTGATGATTTTTTCATTGAATTTGATGGAATCTCTGTTCGGTTTAAACTTCCCAAATGGTTGTTGACTGCTATCACCCTTATCACTCGGAGCCATAGGATGTGATTGTTCCATTTGACTCACAGTCAGTTGATAATTGTGAAGAGTTGCACACAACTGTTGGAAAGAAGTAAACTCAGAAAACAGAAGTTTGTCTCGAATATCTTTTTGTAAATTAGAAATAAAGATTCTTTGAATATCATTGTTAGGCACTGGAAAGGAAATTTGAGCATACAAATGCTTATATCTACCAATGAAATCAGTCACTTTTTCTTTAACACCTTGTTTACAATGCATTAAATCAATCAAAGTAACTTTAGGACTTATATTGTTTTGAAATTGTTGAATGAAAGCATTTGCAAGTTGTTCGAAAGAAGTAATAGAGTAGGAAGGCAACGAGCAATACCATTGTAGGGCTTTGTCTCTTAATGTTCTAGTAAACAATTTTACAAGCAACCTTTGGTCATAAGCAAAATCAGTACATATTGTTTGAAAGGTCTTAACATGTGTTAGAGGATCACCTTACCATTATAAAGCTCCAAATGCGGGATTTCAACATGTTTAGGAGGGATAGCTCGAACAATGTCAAGAGAAAGTGGGCTCGCAACATCAAATGTGGGCACACTAAACTTAGATTGATTCATAGAGGCAATTTGTTGCTGTAAAGAAGAGATAGTTTGTGCAAGATTGTTAATGGTTGCTTCAGTCGAAGAGTTCATATTAGATGTGTTAGATTGAGATGGAGGTGTTATGTTATTGAAAGAAGGTAAAGAGTAAGGTGGTGGGACTCTATGATAATTAGTCATAGGAGATGATTGGACAGGAGGAACACTACAAGGAGGAATGGAATGGTTAAATGAATTGCCCCCTTGCGTCATGTTCATTTGTGGAGATATAATAGGGACACTCATTGAAGGAATGAATGAAGAAGTCAGATTAAATGAAGGAAGAGGGTTAATTGAAGAAGAAGGGTTGCCCCCATGATTGGTGATCACAGGAGGAATGTCTTGTGTAGAGGTAGCCATTATGTTTGATGTAAAGGTAGGTACGCTAGCAATAGAAGTCATCAAAGGAATAGAATGATTGACTTGAGTAGGAGGTTGTGTATAACCCAAATTTTCAGCACAACTCTTCATAGGCATCACATTCGAATCCACAATGTGTGCAATACCATGCAAAATATCAATTCCATTCTTATCACTTTGAAGCATACGTTTTAGACCCTCAATTAAAGGAAGAGCTTGACTATCAGGGTATTCTTGAGACATCCATTGTCGAAAATCGTCAAATTGGTTATCCAATTTCGAAAGTTGTTCTTCAGAAACCTCATGGAGAGCTTCTTCATCATTAGGAGGATTAGAGGAATTACCCATGTCCTCGTTAAAAAGGCTATTCAAATTAGGTTCCATCTCCTCAGTAGTTAAACCTCGGAAAGACTTAATTCTACGGCTTCATCTAACAGGAATAGTGTAAGTAGAGCTTATTGTTGTAAAACTCATGCACTAGAGAGAGAGAGAAAGTTTTGAATTTAGAGGTAGCAATTTTCAGTAAAATCAGCCAATCTTCTGGATTTAAGCTGTTAAATACAATCAGGACAAGCTCCTAAAATTTCAGAAAAAATGTCAGGGACCGTGGCGCTTCGGAGTGCACATGGTCCCAACAACTTTTTTCGAATTCGCAGGGATGAAAGTTATGATGATTTTAGAGCTAATCTGAAAAAATTGAGTGATTTTACGATCTGTAGATAGGCCAAATTAAAGTTGCAATCTCGAAATTGAACCCTACCAAGATTGTCGAAAAATGCAAAAATTTGAATTTTGAAAAAGAGAGGGAAACTGAAATTTTGAATGTTATGATTTTAGAGGGAATGTCAAGAGCAATGCAAATTTTGAAATTTAAAAATTGACTCAATTTCACGCAAAATTCAATTTTGAAAGCGGAAATTAAAGTTGTTGTAATTAAGCACTTAATTTCAAAAGTCACAAATTGCAAAAATTTTAATGAATTACTGAAATTTCGAATGAATGTTAACACACTTTTCAGATTTAGGACTGTAAGAAACACAATTTTGACACAAATTTCAATTTCAACAATTTTTGAATGTTTAGAAGCCTTAATCCAAGCAATCACAAGACCAACTTTGACTGTAATTTTGAAGGTGTTAAAATTGATTAAATCAGCCAAAATTCTGGATTTTAGCAGGAAAATACAGTAAGATCTAGCTCCCAAAATTTTGAAAAAAATGTCGGGGACGATGGCGCTTGGAGTGCACACGATCCTCGCAAATTTTTTCCAAATTTTCAGGGATGAAAGATATTGTGATTTTATTGCGGAATCCAAAGTTACAGCTGATTTGGAGATGTTTTGATCAGTGAAATTGTCGAACAAAGGTTGAATCAAGAGGGTTTCAAAAATTAGGGTTTTGACACTTAACCACTTAATTTTCAAAATTAAAGCACAAATATGAATTGATAATTTGTAATAGAAGGGCAGATCTAAAACAAGCATTAATAATTAAACATTTCACAAGTTTAATTACTTAAAAAGGAAATTTAGGGTTTTTATGCAATTAACCACTAAAATTTTGCAAAAGATCAAACATGGAAATGTAATCAAGGAATCCAATTTTCAGATCTAACTATGAATAATCAGAAAGGATGTTCACATCGGGTTCACCAAAATGTAAAGCGGAAAATCGCGATCGAACCCTAGTTGCTCTCCCCTCTTCCAACTCCAAGGAGAGAGAAGGGAGAGTCACTCTAGGGTTGATGGTTTTCACTTAGGAGGGACTTTACATTCAAAAGAGGGGTTGAAACCCACAAGATCCAATCCCACACAATGCGAGATTGGATGCTAAATGTGTTTCAAGGGTTAAGAAAGCAAGGCTACCCTCTTTTGTAAAGAATGTTGATAGAAGAATTAAGCTAGGAATGCATAGAAAGTGACAAAGATTCGCTTATAAACTGAGATAGGGATATAGGATGAAGCTGCGGACCTGGAATTAGCAGTAAAATGTCGATACGGCGCTGTCCTGAAAATTTGAGCAAAACTTGACGGGACGATGGTGCCTGGCGTGCACACGGTCCTCCGAAAAATCCGCAAAACGAAGGGGGATCTGTTCGTCTCTGCACAAGGATTCCAGATCTTCAATTTCAGCCGCGTACCTGCAACCTACACACAGAAAAGCGAAGATGATTGGGGGGTTAGGGATTGGGGGTTTGCCTTTAGGTCAAACCCCGGTTTTGGAATTAACCAAGAAATGAGAAATTGCTATAAATGTAATGTAAAACAAGTACTAATACCTTGTTGTAAGGATGTTTGTATCCTTATGTGCGAAGGTATAGATGTTGTTGTTTGTTGTATGTTGTATGTTGTAGCATGTAATGTGTTGTGCGTGATCTCCTCTTCAATGGTTGAATCCTTGTCTTGAATGCAACACTTAGCCTTGAATGGAGACTTAGAATGATCAATTGCTTGAAGGAATGCTTGAATGCTTGAATTCTTGAGTATAGTTTCCACGCTTTTTCCCTCATGTATGTATCTATCCAAATGAGAGAGGAAAATGTAGTTTATATACTTGTCATTTAGGGCTGATAGACTGATTTTCCCGACCTTAGGCCGACCAGGAAAGATAATTTTCCAATTTGCAAACATAAAGACCCGAAGTCCAAAAGAGACCGCGCCCAAAATAGGACCCAGGGACCAGGGCGCTGGGCGCCATGGTCCTGGGGGACCAGGGCGCTGGGCACCCTAGTCCTGAAGGACCAGGGTGCTGGGCGCTCTGGTCCCACCTCCCGGGACAGCAGGGTGCAAAGGAGGTTCAGGCCAGGGTGCAAGAAAATGCAGTTTTCAGTGTCATAATCAGGTTTCGGGGTCTCCATTCAAGTTGCGTGTTGCGTCGCCATCGTGAAGACCGAAATGTAGTTGAAATTGCAAGTGTCACAATTTTAGGACGCTACAATTTCATCTACCTTCTGCTTTCTTTTCTTATTTTCTTTATCATTGCTAACTAATTTAGTCTTGCTTTTGCAGTACTTAGAAATATGACCTATTTTGTTGTATGCATAACATGTAACATTGTCCTTTTGAATTATTTTGCCATATCTGGTGTTATTCCTTTATCTGCATTGATTAACCAAATTTCTAGACTTTCCACATGCATGACACTTAACATTCATTTTACAATATTCTGACTCATGACCATATTTCTTTTAATTTGTGCATTAACTGGGAATTGAATTGTAGTTTTGATTTTCTCTATTTCTACATTGTTTAGCCATATGCCCAAATTTATTACAAATAAAGCATCTACCATTGAATTTGTAAGCATTAGATTGCCTTATTGGGTTCCTCTGCATATTGGTTATGTGATCTTCATTTGGAGTACCAAAGCTTTCACATTGTTCAAATCCAAGTCCTCTAGAATATTCATTCCACCTTTGTCTTTTTAATAAATCATCCAGTTGTGGAACACTAATCCTGAATTTTTCTTTATACTTACTTGCAGTAGTTAGATCATTTCTCAAAATTATTATTTGTCTCTCCAACTCTTGTTCATTATTCTAGGATTGTAACAAATTAGTTCTAAACATATCATTTTCATGAGCCAATCTACCACATTCTTCAGATTTGTTCTTCAGAGATACAACAAGATCTTTTTCCTTCTTCTTTCTATCCTCAATATCTTTTGACATCCTCATAGTTAGGTCTTGAATTTCATTCTTCATGAGAATGTTTACTTGACTCAGTTTGTGACATTTTTCCTTAAGTGCATTTTTCTCTTCGTCATCCTAGTTTTGCAAAAGTTCCTTCCTCCTAGCTTGAAAAGATGATAACCTTTCTTGCAGAACAAGAATGAATTCATTAGCATAGTTCAATTCATCTCACAACTTTAAGTTCTTCAACCTTTCAACATCATATTCCTCAAGTGCCATCTCAAGTTGCTTATCCATAGCCATGTTCAATGATTCTAGTTTCAAGATCTTCCTCAAGTTGTTAACCTTCCTTTGAGGTACCAGGATGTAATACCAATTGTTGGAATTTAAGGAATCAAAGAACATTGAGAGGGGGGTGAATCAATGTTCTAACGGTAATATAAGAATTTAACTTATTATAACATACACATATAAATCGGTAAATAAAGAAACACATAACATGAAGTAAATAAACCAACCACATGAATGAACACCATAATACACTAAATTTTATACGTGGAAAACCTCAAAGAGGAAAAACCACGGTGGGATTTGTGATCCAAAATATCAATTCACTGGCCATATGAAAGATATTACATAGTATGGGGGCTTGCACATGTAGGTTGCCACACTTCCTAGAGCACATTGCTCAACATAAAAGAGTGTCACTAACTACAAGCTTCTACTGAGATAAAATAATAATGGTGAACTCACAAAATGCATCTGCAATTCCAAAAAGTGTTCCAGTTATATCTCTATTATGTACTAGTTCATAAACCCTAAACCCTTTTACTAGTATCCTCTTTTCTCCAAGAATTCTTTACAAACCATCTACTGATCATTGCATAATATAACTTTCACATACAAATGATCTACATACATATCCTTCGCATCATTTTCATCTCCATATTGTTATACACACCGTCATATTTCAAAATGACCTAATAGATTGACTTATAGACCCTTTACAAACAATATGCCTTATGTCGACTTACAATACATTACAAAACATTTTCAATGTCGGCCCTATACAATAATTATTAAATGATTTTACAAATAAAACTTTTCAGATCCCAAACTAATGTCGGTTTCATTGAAGTGTTGGATGTCGGTGCTGGTACTGGTGTCAATTATGACCCTAATTACTCCAATGCTAGTATCTACTAGTGTATGCCTCCAATGTCAGTATCTACTGGTATATGCCTTCTATAGAATCTTGTTGCCATCAATGACAACATATGAATCCAATGAGTGTCAGTTGCCAACACTTCTTAGGTTCTAATACTAATGGCATGAAATAGGGACTCAAACTTTCTCTAATCAAACCTTTCTTCAACAATTCCTACGCTTGTCTATTCAACTCTTCATTCTCTGTCAGTGTCATCTAGTGTGCAGCTTTATTAGGTAAACTAGATTCGGCAATCGGGTCAATGCAATGACAAATGCTTCTTATCATTGGTAATCTATCAAGAATATTATTTGAAATAATGTCTTCATTCTATATTAGCAACTCTTTTATCTCTTCTGGTTGTTCTTCTTCATGCTCTGGATTCTCAGTCTTCTTAGGAACTAAGGCAAAATACACATTCTCATGTCTCATCCCATTGAGGAAATTCCTTCCATCCACCAAAAAAATTCTAGAATTCATGTCAACTTCTCTCATCAAAGGTTCCTCCAAGGGAAACAAGGTTTGCTTCATCCCATTGACCACAATAATGTATATATTCTTTCTCCCATCTTGTATTTCCTATCTATCAAACTACCAAGGTCTACCCAACAAATAGTGAGAAATATCCATAGGCATAGTATCATATAAGACTTCATCATGATAATTTCCAATTTTCAATTTTACCAAATATTGCTCACTTACTAGCAACTTATGTCCATCCTGAATCCATGCTATTTAATATGGCTTAGGGTGTTTCAATCTTTCCAAGTTTAAATTATTCACCATCTCTTCTAAAACAAGGTTATCCAAACTACCACTATCAATAACAACTTTACAACACTTACCAGATACCTTACATCTAGTCGTGAACAAATTTCTCCTATGCAAGGGTTCTTCATCTTCTCTGGTATGACACAAGGCTCTCCTCATCATTAACAGTTCTCCATCTTCTGGTTTGTTTGCCGATTTGTTCGGGCTTTCTTCCAACACTGTTATTCTCCCGATATTTTTTGTATTAGTACATTCAAAAGTATGATATATTTCTCCTCAACACTTAAAGCAAGTACCTCTAAACACTCTTTTCTTGTCTTCCATCATCTTTTTCAAAATTCTCATTCTGGTAACCATCTGGTTCTCTCCTCTAGTAGAAATTTCTGCCATCCTTCTAGTATGAATTACCTTCTTTGCTTGCTTCCTTTTTTTTTTGATTTTAATAGGTTCCTCTTCCTCTGGTATATCCACTCCCTCCTTGGAATATTCCTCTAGTAAACCTTCCACCTCTACCTCTCTATCTCTACTCATGTCTTTTGTTTATCTTCCCTTCTGCTTTCAGGGCATACTGGTAAGCTTATTCAACACTATACAACTTAATCAAATTGATTTCATCTTGTATAGACATCTGTAATCCATTCAAATATCTTGCAACTTGTTCAATCTCATCATCAATATGTCTACATATGATATTCAATTTGTAGATTGCTTTGGTGTACTACCTCACACTAAACTCCTTTTACTTCAAATTCTGCAACTTCTAAAATAGATTTACTTGATAACCAACTAGCATAAAATTTTATTTTAACTTAGCAACCATCTAATCCCTTGTTTTGATCTTCTCTTTACCTCTCCTCTATCTGTCAACCTATAGATGTTCCACAAAGAGATGCATGACCTTTCAATGGAATATAGAAATAGTTCACCTTCTTGTCCTCTTCAGTGTTCTCAAAATCAAAATATTTTTCCATCTCCAAGATCCAATCCATCAATTCATGTGAATCCAAATTTCCATCATATTCCGCTGGGGTAAAATGTAGTTTAGCATTCATCCTACTCAAAACCCTCAAAAAAATCTCTTCATACAGATCGATCACTAGTGGGTTTTCTTGTTCTATCGGTGCTTCTTCTGCTTCATCTTAACTCACATCTTCAATATGTCAACCTCTTCTCTAATCTATCTCAACAACTTCCAACTGGGCTGCAATTCCTCTCAAAATCTCCATCATAGTTGGGGCTGCATTCCCATGCACTCCACCATTCCTGTTTCCTCCTTGCACCATCTTCACATTAGTCCTTTGCAGCTACAGGTCAGATACACAATCCTCCACCCCATAATAAAATCATAGGACAATGAAAGCTCTCTTTGATACCACTTGGTGCAATCACAAGTTAGGAGGGATCTCAAAGAGATCAGTCCTGACCACTCATCTAGAGTAAACACAACAAAAACACAAGGATATGATTGAGGAAATATATAACTAAATGATCTAATTCATAAAAAAATATTACCGATAACTAGTAATACCCAAGTTACAATAACCAGCTCATAGGCCTGCTAAACATGCTCACATATAGAATGGGTCACAATCGGGACCTCAAAACTTAAGATCTAGCTTCTATGTTTTGTCTCACACCTTCCATACATTCTAATGATCAATTACAATGATTTATATGATCCAAGAGGATGCGATTGGCCCAAAAAGAGATCAAAACCCAAAGAACAAGATCAAATGTGTAAAACCAACAAGGTCAGCCTCCACCAAAGAGATTCCTCTAGAAAATCCAAAGGATGAAGTGTAGCTCAAAGGGAATGTCAACCACATGCCAAGGAACATCAAAGCTGATGCTCAAGGCTCTCCAAGATATAAAAAGGATCTGGTAGATCACCAATGCAAATAGATTTAGGCAACCAGTGCAAGAAAACTGTCTTGCAAATCGGTAGCAATAACTTGCTGAAAAATCATCCAAATACTCCATAGTTTGGGAATAAGGAAGATAATCAAGTCTTCAAGAAAAATCCAACTCCATAGGTTCCAGTGAGGCAAGAATAGATAATACAAAAATAAATGTTGAAACTACAAAATAGAAAGAAATATTTTTGGTTGATGGAAGAATGCCAAGAACTGGGGATGCTTCTCCATTAGAGCTCCTCCAATTTTCTCATCATTTGAGATAAGAGTATTAAATTCCCCCATAAATGCTTCTCCATCAAAGCCCCTCAAATTTTCTCACCATTTGAGATGAGAGTATTAAAGTCCCCCATCAAAATCCACTTCTCATTAGAGAAAGACAATTTTGGCATTAATCAGAGAAGTCCAAAGGGATTTCCTAGCATTTTTACTGTTTAGAGCATAAATAATGGAAATGATCTAGGAAGAAGCATCTTTCAAATTAGTAAATCTAGTGGTAATATGGTTAGAGCTAGATAAGATAGTTGTAGATTGGATTAGTCTTGGATTCCATAAGGAAGCAATACCACCTGACGTGCCATCAACATCATAATAATGAACACCACAGTCCTTAAAAATAGCTAACTTTATTTTCTCCAATCTATTAGAAGGCATTTTAGTTTCTTAAATGATGCAAATCTCAGGTTTATGATCGCTCACCAGATTAGAGATGAGATCATGCTTTTGGTGGTGATTAAGCCTCCTAATATTCCAAGATATGATCTTCATTTAACAAGGGAGGCAGATCCAATCCCCATTTCCTAAAGAGTTCTCTGGTCTCCATCTGCAATCACTTCTTTTCTCTGTTTATTCTTCTTGAACATATTTGGTGGCCTTCCAACCCCTCTTGGTTCAGATCCATAATCCACTCTCTCTCTATTCCTGGTTTTAACTCTAGCCGAACCTGGAGTAGGGCCATTTCCCAAATTTACAAGGCCTTTTACAAATTACAATTCTTTCTAGGGATCCTATTTACAAAATTAATTTTTTTTGATATAAATAACTATGTTGCAATATCTAGGAGAAAAGCCTTAATGCTACACAATACTCTTTGATGACTTTCTAATGCCCATTCAGTTTTATAAAATGGAATTTTGAGGTAAAAGGTATGGTGTATTGAAGAGGAAAGATATAGCTTATTAAACCAACAATATCTCATGATAACTCATAGATTTTTTTAGTTAAAAGGATGTGGATGGAAAGAGCTCATTTCTAGCTTTCTATCAAGTAGTCATTTGTGAAAATCTGACACCCAAGATAAAAGTTATGATTTTGTTTTCAAAATTGTGGAATATAATAGCAAAAAAGGCTCACGCTAATTTAAACTCAATTTGTACAATAATTATTAGTTTTGTAGAAACAAAACCAAAAAACCAAACATTTTTCAATGCTAGGAAATAAACCCATAAATCTTTTTTTTTGCAAATGAGTAGATGCTGGAATCATGAAGCCAAAATGAAAATAGCTCCAATAAAAAATGGAATTTTCATTTTCACTTTGATTTTTACAATGTCCTCCAAATTGTGATTTTGGTGAAATAATTTAAACTACTTTTGACTTTCTTAAGCATTTTGGACACTTTGGAAATAATAAACAGAGCCTCCAATATTACCAAAATATTGCAATCACCGAGATCCCAAAGGAAAACACACACACACACACACATTTCAACCAAATTAACTAGAAGCTTAATTTACTTTAAACAGTTGTGATTCTCTAGAGCACATGAGAATGCTGGAGAAGAGAATACAACATTTATAAGGAAAATATTACCTATCTAATTGTCTTAAATCCCTCTAAAAACTTTAAAATAATAATGATCTATACTAGGCAACATGACTTTGATACCATGTTAGATTCTTCAATAAGTGAGAACCAAGCCAGGATCCAATGTTGGTGGTAGATCACATGCAAATTCAAGCAACATATCATAAAAGATCAAAATAGATAAACATGGATAAATCTAAAATGAGAGAAAATAGAGACCAAGAAGAGAGGATTGAGAAAACATCTTAAATTGATGTTCAAACATGATTTCTCTAAGGTGAAAAGGGCTATCATTATCATTGTTGGAGAAAATTTGATTTAGGAAATAGATCCTCAAGTTCTATTTTCTTCTTAGGTGGATTTTATTTTCCTTTCTAATTTTTTTGACCTATTGCATAATTATTAGTCACTGTTGCAAATATGTTTAAATTATGTTAGGGACAACTTTATTTATAAGGAGACTCTAGATAGGGAAATGAAGAGTTATGACCTATTTGAAGGGATATCTTGCACAAGTGGACTATTACCTAGGAAATATTTGATTAAGGAGCCTATGTATACAAAAAGATATGATGTTATTAAAATTGGTCTAGAGGGAAATAATTTTTGAGTATTTTGAAGGGGAGTGAGGCCTTTTTCCAAATGTTATTTATCCCATTGAAGCTACAAATATTTTAAAGGTCATCTATATCATTCATCATTTTCTTATAAAAAAGCCCCACTTAGTGAATATTAAGCAAATTCGAGAATAAAAGGTGGTGGTGATGAAGAACAAGTTAATATTGGGGTTGCAGCTATTTAAAATCCTACAAAAGGGCCCATGGGGGATAAATCTAGAAATGAGAGAATGGGAGAAATTTCTCCCAAATGATAACATTTTATGTAAAGATCTTTTTTGCGCAAATCACATTCCCTTTTATGTTAGGATTTCAAGGGTATATAGTTTATTTTTGTTGTTTCTATTTTTGTGAGTTTTTAGCCTATTTGACCACCACTTGTAATCTCCACTTGGATATTTATGATATAGTTCAAACCCTTTTACTATTAAATCTATACATTTTCATAATGTTTTATGTAAAATTATTAGTTATATATATATATGAGAACTCTAGACTTTTATCCAAAATAAAAATGACATAAAGTAAGACATAAATGATAGAATAACATCTAATATAAAATTATAGTCAAAGGTACTATTTATCCTTTAACATCTTAATATAGACATACATATAAACATAACATAAAAAAAGTTAAAATATAAATATACATAAACATAAGGACAACATTAAAAAGTTAGTTCGCCAAAGAAGAAAAATAACTGGAGTCGTGTCACTATAGATATCATCTTAGAGAAGGAGGAAGGTACCTCTAAAGTCCAATCTACTCCTCTAGACCCTAATAAATGGACTTGTGAGGTTGAGAAAGAAAGGAATATGGTGATGGAAGGTGAGACTCTACCTCTCAATGATAAAGCTACAGTTGCTGATGTGGAGACCCTGGATAATACTACTATCTTTCTAGAGTTCAACAAAGACATGAACAATTCTCTTGTTACCATGATGCATACCGCGAAGAGTGGGATGATGCATTTTTACAAGGTTATTGAATGGTTCTTTTTGGAGATAGATAGTTTGAAGAACAAAAAGGCAAAATATTCCAAGAAAGTGGATACTTTAGAAGTTGTTGGAATAGGTAATCTTAGTACCCTGCCTAATTACCTAAATGAATTAACAAAAGACATCAGCGACGTGAGGGATATCACTGGAGCATGTGGATTTGAATTTAAGGTTGTGGAGGCTAGGTTCAATGAATTTGAGAAGAGGGTTCTCAGTCATGAGAATACCCTGGAGAAAATATAGAACAAAGCCAAAATATAATGAGAGCCTCTATCGATATCTCCAGTGTGATGATTAGCAACTGCAATAGATTTGCCAGAGGGTATATGCACCAAGTTGTGGTACCAAAAGGGGGTCTTAAGATGCCACTTATTTTTTTTTCTGAAATCAGCAAAGTCTAAACTTCAACAACAAATTGAACATAATTACACTCCAAATTTGAAGATGCAACAAGAACAAGAGTCTAAGTGCTTCAAGTCTACTTTCTAAACTACTATTTTTTTTTGAAAATGGTGGAGATTAAGGGCTTGAAAAAGGGGGGCCACAAAAAGTGGTCCTATTGTTATGCAAAAAACATAACATAGCATCTATTGTGGCCCCCCTAAAATATTTTTTTTTTTTTGAATTTTTAAAATCGCTTCAGTGAGAAATTAGCTAACACCTTGTAGTTTATGTCGGATTTTTCAGCTAATTTTTTAATGAGTATATGATTTTTTACTAATTTTCAAAGTCGACACATCCTGAAAAAAAAGAAATTTGAGTGTGCTCCCCCCTAAAATCATTGAAAACTAATAAAAAATCATTTTAAAATTTTTTTTTGTAGAATGGAGTCTAGTTTCAAAAAATGTAAGTTTTTTCAAAATCTGATGAACATGTAAAAATCTATACAGAAAATAGTGCATGTTGGTTTTTGACAAAAAACAAACACACTAACAAAATAAATTATAGATGAAAGACTTAACAAAATCAAAATTCAAAATAAATTATATTGTCGGATACCTAAGAGTGAGCTTAAGTTTGCCATGGTATTTTTTTAACTTCATTGAAACACATGCAAACCTAATGGAGAGCACAACCAAAAATATGTCAAAATTTTCAATGTTCTGATAAAAACACGTCTCTAGCCTAAAATGGTCATCCAAACCTTTGGGGTAGATGCCCAAGGAAAATCTAACCCATAGGTTTGGTGTTTCCCAAAGCCAGCCATTTGGCGCATGCCAAATATGGCACTCTCCCTATTTGGCATGCACCCAATGTGATCAATGGGTTTTCCCATTTGGCACACATGCCAAATAGGGAGAGTGGCAAATGTGGTCCATATTCCACATTTGGTGGGTGCCAAATAGGGAGAGTGCCAAATGTGTACATAAAAGCAATGTTTAGTTGAAAAAATGTTTCGTTAGCTATCTCTCTCTCCTTTTATATCTATTTGTACCTATTGTGTCTCTTATCAATCCTTCCTTAGGCTCTAAGTAAATTACCTCTATTTCCCTTCTATATATTTCTCTCTCCCTCTCCAATTCTCACCCTACAGGTACTTGCCCCTCTTTCTTTCTTTTTGAACTCTCCCCCTCACTTATATCTACCTTTACCATCTCTAAGTATCTCAAAAAATGACCATCTACCCCTCCTTACCTCTTTCTCTTTGTTCCTTTTTCTCTAATTTTATATCTCACTCCCCTCTCTCAATTATGGCCTCTCTCTCCTTGCTCTCCACCTCTTGAGGTATCCATGTCTATCCATGTCACATTGAGCTCTCGAGGTATCCATATTCATCCATGTCCCATTACCCTCCTCTATGAGATAGATATCCCAATACCCACCTTTATCTCCCTTCACTCGTAGTTACATATCTCTCTATGAATGAGATCTCTTATTATCTCTCCCCTTACCTCTTATCTCTCTTCATTCTTATATCCCTACTCTTCTTTGTCCCTCCCCTCTCTAGCTCTCACAATTCCCTTATTCCCCTATCCCTCTATATCTCCCTCTCCATCCTCACACCCATATCATTCCCTCTCTCACCTCTTTCCCTTAGTCTCTCCCCCACTTTCTTCATGTTTACCTCTCTATCCCCCCCACCCTCCTTAAACCCCCATCTCACCTCTCTCTCCCCTTTGAGTTTATCACCTCCATTCCCCTCTATGTCCTTTATCTCTAAGTATCTCATTCCATTCATGTTTACCTCTCTATCACCTCCACCCTCCTTAAAACCCCATCTCTCCTCTCCCTCCCCTCTAGCCTCTCATCTCCATTCCCCTCTGTTTCCTCTATTCCCAAGTCTCCCACCTCTCTCTCCACTCTAGCATCTCACCTCCCTTCCCCTTTATATCCTTTATCCCCAAGTATCATATTCCCTTCATGTTTACCTCTATATCCCCCTCATCCTCCATAATCTCTCATCTCTACCTCTCACCTCTCTTCTTGTCTATTTTCTTCATCCATAAATATGTCTTTTCCTTCTTGTCTACATCTCTATCCCCCACCCTCCTCAAACCCCCATCTCACCTCTCCCTTCTTTATCTCCCTTCCCTCGTAGTTCCATCTCTCTCTATAAACTAGATATCATATTATCTCTCTCCCCTTACCTCTTCTCAAGCTCTTCATTCTTATAGATACATACTCTTCTTTATCCCCCCCCTTCTCTAACTCTCATAATTCCCTTATTCCCCTATGCCTCAAGCTATCTCCCTCTCCATCCTTACACACATCTAATTCCCTCTCTAACCTCTTTCAGTTTCTTCCTCACTCCCTCCTCTCCCCAGATCCTCGGGGGTCATAGGACACCATATGACCCCTTAGGACACAATATGACCCCCAATGAACCTAAGGGGTCATATGGTGTCCTAAGGGGTCATAGGACACCATATGACCGCTTAGGTTACCATAGGACCCATAACGACACAATATGGCATCCTAAGTGGTCATAGGACACCATATGACCCCTTAGCACACTATACAACCAATAACAACACCATATGGTGTCTTAATGGGTCATAGGACACCATATGACCCCTTAGGTGTCATTAGGGATCATATTGTGTCCTAAGGGGTCATATGGTGTCCTATGACCCCTTAGGACACCATATGACCCTTTAGTACACCATATGGTGTCAGTATGGATCATATGGTGCAATATGAGCCCTTAGGACACCATATGACCCCATAGTACACCATATGGTGTCAATATGGTCCTATGGTGTCCTATGTTCCCTTATGACACCATATGACCCCTTAGGACACCATACGGCCCATAATGAAAACATAAGGTGTCCTAAGGCATCACATTGTGTCTTAAGGGGTGATAACACACCATATGACCTATTAAGACACAATATGATCCCTAACAACACCTAAGGGATTATAGGACACCATATGACCCCTTAGAACACCATATGACCCATAACAACACCATATTGTGTCCTAAGGGGTCATATGGCATCCTAAGGGGTCATAGGACACCATACAACCCATAACAACAACATATTGTGTCCTAAGGGGTCATAGGATACCATATGACCCCTTAGGAACCCATACTACCCTTAATGACAACATATTGTATCCTAAGGGGTCATATTGTGTCCTGATGGGTCATAGGAAACAATATGACCCCTTACTACACTATGAACCTTAACATCCCCATATTGTGTCCTAAGGGGTCATATGGTGTCTTAAGGGGTCATAGGACACAATATGACCCCTCACAACACTATGAACCTTAATAACCCCATATTGTGTCCTAAGGGGTCATATGGTGTCCTAAGGGGTCATATGGTGTCTTAAGGGGTCATAAGACACCATACGACCCCTTAGGACACCATGTGACCCCTTAGAACATCATATAGTATCGTTATGGGTCATATGGTGTCCTAAGGGGTCATATGGTGTCTTAAGGGGTCATAGGACACAATATGACCCCTCACAACACTATGACCCTTAATAACCCCATATTGTGTCCTAAGGGGTCATATGGTGTCCTAAGGGGTCATATGGTGTCTTAAGGGGTCATAAGACACCATACGACCCCTTAGGACACCATGTGAGCCCTTAGAACATCATATAGTATCGTTATGGGTCATATAGTGTCCTATGACCCTTTATGACACCATATAACCCCTTTCATGTTGTTAGGGTTCATATAGTGTCCTACGGGGTCATATGGAGTCCTATGACCCCTTAGGACACTATATGATCCTCTGTGACACCATATGGTGTCATTATGGGTTGTATTGTGTCCTAAGAAATCATTAGGTGTCTTATGACCCCTTAGGACACTGTACAACCCATAATGACAACATAAGGTGTCCTAAGGGGTCATATTGTATCTTAAGGGGTCATAACACACCACATGACCTGTTAAGACACAATATAATCCCTAAAGACACCTAAGGGGTCATATGGTGTCCTAAAGGGTCATACAACACCATATGACCCCTTAGGACACCATACGACCCATAAATACACCCTATTGTGTCCTAAGGGGTCATATGGTTTCCTAAGGGGTGATAGGACACCATATGACCCCTTAGGACACCATACAACCCATAAAGACACCATATTATGGCCTAAGGGGTCATATGTTGTCCTAATGGGTTATAGGATACCATACAACACATAATGACACCATATTAAGTCCTAATGGGTCATATGGTGTTCTAAGGTGTCATATTGTAAAGCAGAAAAATCGAACCCTAGTTGTTCTCCCCTCCCCAACTCCAAGGAGAGAGAAGGGAGAGTCACTAGGGTTGATGGTTTTACTTAGGAGAGACTTTAAATTCAAAAGAGGGGTTGAAACCCACAAGATCCAATCCCACGCAATGCAAGATTGGATTCTAAATGAGTTTCAAGGGTTAAGACATCAAGGATACCCTCTTTTGTAAAGAATGTAGATAGAAAGATTGAATTAGGAATGCATGTAGAAGCAAGAAAGATTCACTTATAAATAGAGATAGGGATATGGGATGAAGCTGCAGACCTGGAATTAGCAGTAAAATGTTGAGACGGTGCTGTTCTACAAATTTGAGCGAAAGTTGATAGGACGATGGCGCCTGACGTGCACACGGTCCTCCGAAAAATCCGCGAAACGAAGGGGGATCTGTTCGTCTCTGCACAAGGATTCCAGATCTTCAATTATAGCCACGTACCTGCAACCTACACATAGAAAAGAGAGGACGATTGGGGGGTTAGGGATGAGGGGTTTGCCTTTAGGTCAAACCCCGGTTTTGGAATTAACCAAGAAATGAGAATGCTATAATGTAAATGTTTGTAATGTAAACAAGTACTGATACCTTGTTGTAAGAATGTTTGTATTCTTACATGCGAAGGTGTGATGTATGTAGTATGTTGTATGTTGTATGTGATCTCCTCTTCAATGGTTGAATCCTTGTCTTGAATGCAACACTTAGCCTTGAATGGAGACTTAGAATGCTCAATTGCTTGAAGGAATGCTTGAATGCTTGAATGATTGAATATTGCTTCCGCGTCTTGCTCACATATGTTTTCCTCCCCTTTTTTGGAAGAGGAAATGTAGTTTATATACTTGTCAATTAGGATGGATAGACTAATTTTCCTGACCTTAGGCCGACCAGGAAACATTATTTCCCAAATTGCAAACTTAAAGACCTGATGCCCAAAAGAGGCCGGGCCTAAAATAGGGCCAAGGACCAGGGTGCTGGGCGCCATGGTCCTGGGGGACCAGGGTGCTAGGCGCCCTAGTCCAGAAGGACCAGGGCGCTGGGCGCCATGGTCCCACCTCCTGGGACAGCAGGGTGCAAGGAGAGATCAGGCCAGGGTGCAGAAAAATGCAGTTTTTGGTGTTATAAACAGGTTTCAGTGTCTCCATTCAGGTTCAACATTGCCCCGCCATCGTGAAGACCCAAATGCAGTCAAAATTGAAAGTGTCACAATTTTAGGATGCTACATTTAGCCCCCACTTTAGCGGGAGTATAAGCGTACGCTCATACTTCCAGTAAAGTACAAGGAAACAACATTGAAAAACTTTCACCACGTCAAGGAGGCAAGAAACACCAAGCCCCCAGTGGACTACGGATCTTACGACTTCGATTGACAAAGTAAAAGGGAAGATCACGAGGGAGAACCATGACTGTCAGTAGTAAGGTTCCCTCACTATGAGTCATGCAAGAAAGATATCAAAAATTTTCAAGGCAAAGCTAAATTTGTCAAGAAATTTTCAAGTATCTTGAAAAGATATGAACAGGATGTATGCCCCCCTACATTAAAGCGATCACACACACCTCATCAGGGGTGATTGCTTTAATGTAGTGATACATATAAGAAATGAGAAAGGAAAGGAGCACGTTATCACAAGGATTTAGACCCCAATTGTGAGATAAGCCCAAGGATAATAGACACAAAACACAAAGCACAAGGTGACTTCGCTTTCCTCGGGGTCAGTATGCTGTATGATAATTCATGTATATCATATGTATGTATGCATAATTCTTCTTCATTCCCCAATCAAGGAAGGTCACCTAGAAGAATGGAACACATGTGTCTTTTGAGTCAACATGAGAGAGACCAAAAGAGATCTCAATGCTTTGCATCATCCTCAAGTAGACAACACCAAGGACAACAAATAGAAGAATGAGAGTAACACATAGAAGAAGTAACAAAAGAGAGGAGGAGAGAGTCTGCTATGCTAATGAACTAGTCTAGCACATCATCTACCCCCCGATCTTGCTGATCAATATTTCGGGAAGGTAGGAAACACGCTAGAGGAGGAACATCCAACACAGCAGATGGAGCTATCACAAGATCCAAACAAGGGCTATGTTCATACCCCAAGCCAAGGTGTTCTTGTCTAGGAGCTAGGATAAGTGCTTTAGAAAATTCGTTAGCTAGATGGTTATCAACATCAACATATTCATATTCACTATCAGAATGAATAGGAGTAACATTTTCATCATGAATAACATTTTCATCTATATCATCATCAAGATTTATAAAAATAGGATCTTTAACTCGCACAGGATCAAGACCATCATGCATCTTATGTCCAGGAGATTTCGGACCATCATGCAAAGTTTGAGAAGCAGCTGCCTGAGCTCTAAGATGACACTTTCGTCGGCGTTCACGTGCAGAACGATTTCGTCTAGTCTTAGTAGGAAGTTGCGAAGATTGAGGAGGAATGTTCTCATCCTTATCACTTGGGTGTTTAGGTTGTGGTCTCTTAGGTTGAACAATAGGAGAAGAGGAAGGTCTCTTCTCTCCATAAGAGGAAGGAGGAGGAACTGCTCCATATAAGGGAGGAATATTTGGTTTAGGAAGGAGACCAGGTCCATCATGATGAGGAGGGATAGGTCTATTTTTAGGAAGTTTATTAATCATAGGCATAGTCACATCCATAGGGATGGGTTGGGAATCTTCTTGAGGAAAGACATTAGTTTTATCTTTCAAAGGAAGAACTTCCTTCTCAAGAACGATAGGAATGTCAAGTTTGGGTGTTCTAGGTTCACTTAGAGATAGGATCAAATCTTTCTTCCAATTTTGATAAGATTTGAAAAGATGATCACTCCGTGGTGGAAGAGATTGGAATTGTTTAGGCCAAAAGTAATCAATAGGAATGCTAGAAGTTCTTTCAGCTGGTTTAAAGAGACTATGATTGACAGTAACAACTTCACCATTATGGGGAAATTTCAAACACTTGTGAATAGGAGAAGCAATAGATTTCATGGAAGACAGCCAAGGATAGCCTAGCTTCACACGAAATTGTTTGGACGATGGAATAATAGCAAAGTCCACATCAAGGGATTTGTTATGGACCTCAATAGGTAATGTAATAGAACCAATTGCAGCAGAAGAAAATGCATCAAATAATTTCACAACCACATTTGTTTCATCATAGATCACTTGATTCAATTGCAAAGGAAAAAGAAATTCTTCAGTAATGATATTAACCATACAAGAAGGATCAATAAGCACTCCACGACAAGGTGTATTCTTGACTTTTGCAACTATATATAAAGGACCATCAAGTGCCCTGATAGTTTCACTAGAATCAAAGGTGATGGACGGTTCTTTAGGGATTTTCTGCTGCTCTACAAAGTTAATCACATTCGGAGTCATGGACACAAGATCATTAGGTGAGACAGAGGAATCATTAGTATCAATCGCATTAGAGGTATGAGAAGGTAATGGATCAGTAAAAATCTGAAGATTTTGGTTAGGAGGAGCTACAGATGTGTTGCCTTTATCATTCACTCCAGAAATAGAAATAGTATTATTATCAATCAAATCTTGAATTTTACCCTTTAAAGCAAAACATTTTTCAGTATCATGCCCAGGTTGACGATGAAATTGACAAAAAGATTTGTTATCAAAATAGGGTGAGTTAATCTTTGTAGGGTCTATTTGCCTTATAGGAGGAAGAGTAAGCACATTTTGTTCCAATAACTTATTCATAATACTATGCAATGATTCATTCAAAAGAGTAAACTTTCTTTCTTTCTTGAAAAACTTAGAAATAGGAGGCACACCTGATGCTGCATTCACATTGTTGTTGATGATGTTTTCATTGAATTTAATGGACTCTCTATTCGGTTTAAACTTCCCAAATGGTTGTTGACTACTATCACCCTTATCACTCGGAGCCATAGGATTTGCTTGTTCCATTTGACTCACAGTCAATTGATAATTGTGAAGAGTTGCACACAACTGTTGGAAAGAAGTAAACTCAGAAAACAGAAGTTTTTCTCTAATATCTTTTTGTAAATTAGAAATAAAGATTCTTTGAATATCATTGTCAGGTACTAGAAAAGAAATTTGAGCATACAAATGCTTATATCTACCAATGAAATCAGTCACTTTTTCTTTAACACCTTGTTTACAATGCATTAAATCAATCAAAGTAACTTTAGGACTTATATTGTTTTGAAATTGTTGAATGAAAGCATTTGCAAGTTGTTCAAAAGAAGTAATAGAATAAGAAGGCAATGAGCAATACCATTGTAAGGCTTTATCTCTTAATGTTCTAGTAAACAGTTTTGCAAGCAACCTTTTGTCATAAGCAAAATTGGTACATATTGTTTGAAAGGTCTTAACATGTGTTAGAGGATCAGCCTTACCATTATAAAGCTCCAAATGCGGAATTTCAACATGTTTAGGGGGGATAGCTTGAACAATTTCAAGAGAAAGTGGGCTCGCAACATCAAATGTGAGCACACTAAACTTAGATTGATTCATAGAGGCAATTTGTTGCTGTAAAGAAGAGACAGTTTGTGCAAGATTGTTAATGGTCGCTTCAGTCGAAGAGTTCATATTAGACGTGTTAGATTGTGATGGATGTGCTATGTTATTGAAAGAAGGTAGAGAGTAGGGTGGTGGGACACTATGATAGTTAGTCATAGGAGATGATTGGAAAGGAGGAACACTACAAGGAGGAATGGAAGGGTTACATGAATTGCCCCCTTGCATCATGTTTATTTGTGGAGATATAATAGGGACACTCATTGAAGGAATGAATGAAGAAGTTGGATTGAATGAAGGAAGAGGGTTGATTGAAGAAGAAGGATTTCCCCCATGACTTGTGATCATAGGAGGAATGTCTTGTATTGAAGTAGTCATTATGTTTGATGTAAAAGTAGGTATACTAGCAATAGGAGTTGTCAAAGGAATAGAATGATTAACTTGAGTAGGAGGTTGTGTATAAACTAAGGTTTCGGCACAACTTTTCATAGGCATCACATTCGAATCCACAATTTGTGCAATACCACACAAAATATCAATTCCATTCTTATCACTTTGAACCATACGTTTTAGACCCTCAATTAATGAAAGAGCTTGACTATCAGGGTATTCTTGAGACATCCATTGTTGAAAATCATCAAATTGGTTATCCGATTTTGAAAGTTGTTCTACAGAAACCTCATGGAGAGCTTCTTCATCATTAAGAGGATTAGAGGAATTACCCATGTCCTCGTTAAAAAGGCCATTCAAATTAAGTTCCATCTCCTCGGTAATTACACCTTGGAAAGACTTAATTCTAAGGCTTCGTCTAACGGGAATAGTGTAAGTAGGACTTATTGTTGTAAAACTCATGCACTAAAGAAAGAGAGAAGATTTTGAATTTTAGAGGTAGCAAATTTCAATAAAATCAGCCAATCTCCTAGATTTAAGCTGTTAAATGCAATCAGGACAATCTCCCGAAATTTCAGAAAAAATGTCCGGGACCGTGGTGAACGGAGTGCACACGGTCCTCACAACTTTTTTTGAAATTTTCAGGGATGAAAGTTATGATGATTTTAAAGCTAATCTAAAAAAATTGAGTGATTTTACGATCTGTAGATAGGCCAAATTAAAGTTGCAATCTAGAAATTGAACCCTACCAAGATTGTTGAAAAATGTAAAATTTGAATTTTGAAAAAGAGGGGGAAACTGAAATTTTGAATTTTATGATTTTAGAAGGAATACTGAAAGCAATGCAAGTTTTGAAATTTAAAAGTTGACAAAAATTCGAATTTGAAAGTGGAAATCAAGGTTGTTGCAATTAAACACTTAATTTCAAAAGTCACAACTGCAAAAAATTTGAATAAAGCACTGAAATTTTGAATGAATGCTAACACACTTTTCAGATTTAGGACTGTAAGAAACACAATTTTGATACAAATTTCAATTTCAACAATTTTTGAATGATTAGAAGCCTCAATCCAAGCAATCGCTAGACCAACTTTGACTTTAATTTTGAAAGTGTTAAAATTGATAAGATCAGCCAAAATTCTGGATTTTAGCAGAAAAATACAGTAAGATCTAGCTCCCGAAATTTCAGAAAAAATGTCGGGGACGATGGCGCTCGGGGTGCACATGGTCCTCGCAACTTTTTTCCAAATTTTCAGGGATGAAAGATATTGTGATTTTATTGTGGAATCCAAAGTTACAGCCGATTTGGAGGTGTTTTGATTAGTGAAATTATCAGTCAAAGGTTGAATCAAGAAGGTCTTAAAAATTAGGGTTTTGACATTTAACCACTTAATTTTTAGAATTAAAGCACAAATATGAATTGACAATTTGCGATAGAAGGGTAGATCTGAAACAAGCATCAACAATTAAACATTTCACAAGTTTAATTACTAAAAAGAAAATTTTAGGGTTTTTATGCAGTTAGCCTCT
Organism: Cryptomeria japonica; assembly: GCF_030272615.1. Lineage (NCBI taxonomy): Eukaryota > Viridiplantae > Streptophyta > Pinopsida > Cupressales > Cupressaceae > Cryptomeria > Cryptomeria japonica. Next base: position 286,376,905 of record NC_081406.1, on the reverse strand, counting down.
AAAATTTGCAAAAGATCAAACATGGAAATGTAATTAAGGAAACAAAATTTTTAGATCTAACCATGAATAATCAGAATGAGGATGTTCACGTCAGGTTCACCAAAATGTAAAGCGGAAAAATCGAACCCTAGTTGTTCTCCCCTCCCCAACTCCAAGGAGAGAGAAGGGAGAGTCACTAGGGTTGATGGTTTTCACTTAGGAGAGACTTTACATTCAAAAGAGGGGTTGAAACCCATAAGATCCAATCCCATGCAATGCAAGATTGGATTCTAAATGAGTTTCAAGGGTTAAGACATCAAGGATACCCTCTTTTGTAAAGAATGTAGATAGAAAGATTGAACTAGGAATGCATGTAGAAGCAAGAAAGATTCACTTATAAACAGAGATAGGGATATGGGATGAAGTTGCGGACCTGGAATTAGTAGTAAAATGTCAAGATGGTGCTGTTTTGCAAATTTGAGCAAAAGTTGATAGGACGATGGCACCCGGCGTGCACACGGTCCTCCGAAAAATCCGCAAAACGAAGGGGGATCTATTCGTCTCTGCACAAGGATTCCAGATCTTCAATTATAGCCGCGTACCTGCAACCTACACACAGAAAAGAGAGGATGATTGGGGGGTTAGGGATGAGGGGTTTTCCTTTAGGTCAAACCCCGGTTTTGGAATTAACCAAGAAATGAGAATGCTGTAAATGTAAATGTTTGTAATGTAAACAAGTACTGATACCTTGTTCTAAGAATGTTTGTATTCTTACATGCGAAGGTGTAATGTATGTAGTATGTTGTATGTTGTATGTGATCTCCTCTTCAATGGTTGAATCCTTGTCTTGAATGCAACACTTAGCCTTGAATGGAGACTTAGAATGCTCAATTTCTTGAAGGAATGCTTGAATGCTTGAATGTTTGAATATTTCTTCCGCGTCTTGCTCACATATGTTTTCCTCCCCTTTTTTGGAAGAGGAAATGTAGTTTATATACTTGTCAATTAGGGTTGATAGACTAATTTTCCCGACCTTAGGCCTACCAGGAAACATTATTTCCCGAATTGCAAACTTAAATACCCGATGGCCAAAAGAGGCTGGGCCCAAAATAGGGTCAGGGACCAGGGCGCTAGGCGCCATGGTCCCACCTCCTGGGACAGCAGGGTGCAAGGAGGGATCAGGCCAGGGTGCAGAAAAATGTAGTTTTTGGTGTTATAAATAGGTTTCAGGGTCTCCATTCAGGTTCAACGTTGCGCCGCCATCGTGAAGACCCAAATGCAGTCGAAATTGCAAGTGTCGCAATTTTAGGACGCTACACATATTATGTCTTATGACTGCTTCTAACACCATGTGACCCCTTAGAACACCATATAGTGTCATTATGCATCATATGATGTCCCAAGGGGTCATATGGTTTCCTAATGGGTCATATAGTATCCTATGACCCGTTAGGACACCATATAACCCCTTACGTGTCGTTAGGGATCATATTGTGTCCTAAGGGGTCATAGGACACCATATGACCCCTTAGGGCACTACATGACCCCTTAGGACATCATATGGTGTCATTATGGGTCGTATGGTGTCCTAAGTGGTCCTTACATATCCTATAAACCCTTAGGACACCATATGACCCCTTAGGACACCATACGACCTATAATAAGAACATAAGGTGTCTCATAGAAATGATGTTCCTCGAATCACCTTCATTGAAGATATTCTTAAATTCAATCATGATTTCAAAGTACAAATCAACCCTTAGGACACCATATGACTCCTTAGGACACCATACGACCTATAATAAGAACATAAGGTGTCTCATAGAAATGATGTTCCTCAAATCACCTTCATTGAAGATATTCTTAAATTCAATCATGATTTCAAAGTACAAATCCCACCTCTCATACCCTTGGGCTACCTTTAGTGGCTCCATTAAACTTGGTGAACCCAACATTCAGAGGCTTTGATTTGATATCTTTTCAACTTGATTCTCTCATTAATAATGAGACTCCTACTAAAAGGAAGCTTTATACTCTTACAAATATTAAGAATATAATCATCCTGGGATGTAAATAAAGAGTCTAATATTTTATCGTTAATAGTATAAGCTCTTTCTACTTCAAAAATTGAAATTTCTATGTTGTATATGACTTCCTCAACCTTTCTTTATTCCTTTCAAAATATTCTTTTACTTCTCTCCCACCAAATATTCTATATGAAAATCAAGGTAGAAAATTCCCATAGAAGTATAAAGAAAACTTCTTTGAACAATCTAGGGCAAGATTCGAAAAAAAAAAGTAATGATGACTAAATGGGAGAAGACCAATTTTGTTTTTGTGAAGTCCATGAGAAAAACTCATATGCAAAATTACAAGACAATAGCAGAAGATATTTTGCCTCTGCATCCTTGTCACACAAAATATAATTAAAGACGAGATATATTCATTTAGAGGCTAACCAATCACTTGTTAATATTTTTAGTTTAAGGGCTGAGAAAGGAAAGGCCCCTACCTTTATCCTACAGTGTGTGAATTTTATAACCATATCTCATAGACTATTGTCTCGACTAACAAGGCATCCATATTCAATAGTCAAGAGTCTCAAAAATGAATATGACTTTTTCTTAATTCCTTTTGTAGTGTATCCCTTTGAATCCATGATGCATCTATCTTTGAAAGTATTTTGACATAAATATGAACATTTGAATCCATGGTGTGTCTATCTTTAAAAATCTATGGTGTATCCCTTTGAATCCATGGTCTATCTATCTTTGAAAGTCAAAATAATAACACACTTTGCCACCCCACTATCAGAACATTTCATATCTATTAGTAAGATGAGAGGGGGGGGGGGTGAATCATATAAACTCACAATTCAATATATTCAACAGATTCAACCTCAGTAGCCTTTACTTTAATATGCAACGTAGATTGTAAATCATTCAAACTCATAAAATAATAACCTTAAAACATCACAACACATTTAACACTAGATTTAATGTGGAAACCCAAATAGGGGAAAAACCACTGTGGGATTTCGAACCCACTAAGAAATATACCCTTCTAGAGTATGCTCGATTAAAAGCCAATCCTGTTATAGATTACATAAACACATTGCTAGATGTGACCCGGTTAAGGGATTTCCCTTAAATCTATTAGAATCTTGCACTTTGTTAGGAATGACCTTGCCAAAGGATTTCAAACACTCAACTAGAATGTTACCTTGCTAGAGGATTTACAAATAAGACTGTTAGGTCCACTCACTTAAGAGATTTTCTGTCACTTACAAAATAAAATAATAGTAATAAAATATATCTACAACTTCACATTTGAAATGCTAAAGAAAACTCTATGTGCTCAAAATAATCTTGTCATAAGACTTATCTTCCTCCTTGTTGGGCTTCTCAATCTATTTTTCAATCACATCTTCAATCTTCTATGCTCGATGATCACTACAACAACATCACTATTCTTCTATTTGCTTGCATACATTGTTTATCAACAATTCCTTATTTATAAACAATTCCTAACCACTTAATCTCCTTGACCACATTTCCCATGATTAATCTTAGCCATCAAATCATAAAACTTGACTAGGTTCATTGAATCCTTTGATCTAAAAAATGTTTTATCTTGCCTTGGAACTTGTATTCCTTCCTTGATACTTGTGCTAGGTTATGACTATTTAATCTGCACTATAGATCTAACTCTTGTATTTTCATTGTCGTAGATCCTCAACAAACTTTTTGCATGACATAGCAATCATCTATCCATTTCTAGCTCATTGGCATCCTTCATTTAATAATTCTTTTATTCATCCAATGCGTTCTATTACTGCTCAGTTGTTACTTGGTTAATACTGAACTTCACTCGGTAGACATTCTACCTTCTTTAAATGATATCAATAACCTTGGGGTTTACTAACTAGCTTCATAGCTCGGTAACATAGAACAATATTAAACCTATATTCATCTACTGAATGGAATCTTTTCTTATTCTTATTCAATCAATGAGTACACATATATAGGATATCAAAACAATCAAAACAACAAAATCTCATCATTTTCTAACTCGGTAATAGTTGCCCATTGAATAACTTATTATTCCCCTTCATTTTCACATTCATTTTGTGTCACTTACCGATATCTTTATACTCATCAAAACATACTTCTTAAGATATGGCAACATCATACTGAATCAAAAAATCAATTTCTTGACATCAATGACAAAATAATATTATTAAGATAGTAATTGTCCTTTATCAGTTATATCAATAATCTCCAACAACCTTCTCAATATCCTTATACCAACAAACTTATTGAAATACCAACAATATCTTATATGTTTTTCAATCTACTTAATGTTAGATAGTTCAGATAACCAGAAGACAACTAAGAGGGGGGGTGAATTAGTTGTCACAGACTATAGGATCCATTAGCAATTTAAACTTTAATATCGGAACCCAAAACATTAATACTAGAATAGTAGGTAAATAAATTAAGCATAAACAATAATCATAGAATAAAATCCATCCACACAACACCGATATTTGTATGTGGAAAGCCTAGTAAAGGGAAAAACCATGGTGGTAATCCTACCCATAGTCAGATAATACTTCTGCAGTAAGTATGTGAGTTACAATTGAGGGGCCTGCACTTGCAGGAAGGCCAACAACCTAGAGCACACTGCTCATCACAAAAGGAGTTTCAAAGACTACATATAAATCTAGACTACAATCCAGAGAAGTGTTGAACTTCAAACGATAGTATCTCCTATGCCTCAATACAGTTTTGGTTAAGATCAATACCAGAGGACTAAATCCTCTTACATTAACCCCATTTGATCTCCAATGATCGACCAACTCCTCTTCCTAAATGATATTACATTATTCACACATTACATATCCATATCCCATTCCCATATATATGATTTACAATGAGATCTTACATCTATATATACAAACCATCGATCATAAACAATCAAGTCGGCCACCAAATAATAAACCGATTACATAATTAAAACCATGTCGGCCTAAGACCAAATAAATAATATCAACACATAAGATATCCCAAAAATACATTAGTAGGTCCTATCCACATGTTACATTAATGTCGGTCCATAACCTAGATCAACCAAGACCAATTATAGGTTCACACACTTCAGCAATGATCTCCCATCACCAAGTCTCGAACAAGAGCATCAATAGCATCCTGAAACTCCATCAAAAGCTACACCAACACCACTTATGCAATTCATCAAAGATATCCATCAAAATCTCATCCTATGAAACCCTCGCTCGAACCAAAAAACAATCTTCTAACCAAGCAGGATAGTATCCAATCTCTAGACCAAAACCAACTGATCAAATATGAGTATAAGTATCATGAAAAAACCAATTCCATCACCACATTATATTGGAGTCTATCAGATAATGCCAAATCCAAGTTAACCAGAAACCACTCAACATACCAGGACTAGAAGGGTGTCGGTAAAGCATCCAAACAGCTAGTGTTGGCATCAATGACAAAATACCAATGTAACACATCATCAATTTCACTAAATGGTCAACACTTAATAGCAGAAGACCATTCCAAGAGTCTTCCTAAAATAGATTTTTATTTCCATCATGAATTATCTATAACCAATAGGACAAAAAGAATTTCCTACATTTAATCATATATTTCCATATCTATGACCCTTTTGGAGGGTCAAGAACCTTGAAGACTCTCTTCAAGTCTTTAGATTCAAGATACTTTTGCACTAAAATGGAGTCCTATTTATAATAATTATTATTAGACTACAATTTCTAGACCAACTTTTCTCCCAATGTCACACTCTTTTTGTATAAATCATGGTAACCTACCTACCAACTATTTACTGTTGAACAAACTTTTTCCCAGGCTAACAAGTGTATCTTATCCTATTAGTCTTTGTTACCATTCCATAGAGAAAAATTGATCTTAGATTCAAGATTTGACAAAAATCCTTTTGAAATAGGCTACGTTGACATAATATAATTTGGAATGGTAGCTAGAATAGTCTTCATTAGGAGTCTACCTACTAGAAAAAGCTAAGTGTTTTTCAATGAAGCTATCCTATTATGATTTGTTGAAGAAATAATTGAACTGAATAGACTTGTTTCTACTCACAAATAAAGGAATTACCAAGTATTTTCAAGGAAGAACATCAGGTTTAAAACCAAGGAAATTTATAAAATTTCTTACCATGGAAGGGGAGCGATTAAAAAAGAATACCTTGTATTTTGAAGAATTACTCTTTTGAATTGATATCTCATCAAGTATTTATCTAAAACATGTTTAATGGACTTGTTTTGCATCATATACGCTTTATAGAATAAATCTATATCATGTGAAAATAGGATATGAGTGACACAAATATTTGTTTGTGGCAATTTTAGATATTTTCAAATATTGTTTTGGTGATGAGCTACAATGGTTTCTCTAAGAGCCCCAACTAAAATTATAAATAGGTAAAGGGATAATGGATCTACCCGTCAAACTCTTTGAGATGCTAACAAAAGGCCATGAGGAATAATATTTATGAAAACATAAAAATTGGCTTCTAAAACACATGAAATAGTCCATGTACACAATTTCTTAAAAAACATCCAAACTTGACAAGAACTTATTTTAAAACACTAGGCAACTAACACAATCATAAGCCTTCATGTGAAAGAAGCCTTTTATTTTATATGTCCAAGTCACACTGCCATTGGTGGAAGCCTTTTCTTTCTAGTTTATACATGGGATTCTAGAGAAAACAAGGAACCTAGGTCAACATATTTCATGCTAATGGTCTACTAGTACTTCCATCTTTCTTAGACCCTTTTATATCTCCTCCTACATTAGTACACCTATATTTATCACCATTACCATCACCCATGTTGTCATTTCTTTGTGCAATTGAATATTAGTAGATAAATAGGGGCAATGCTACAATAGATGACACATCACTCTCTCTAGTCACTATTCAAACCTCACTATAATTTTTTTCTTTTTATTTGTAGTATTCATCTTCTTACATCCTAGTCATGATGTGTTTTAACAACTTCTCTAGAAATCATAGTAAAACAAAAAATGAGGGAAAATGGATGACATATGGATTGTGATCATATGTGTTAAAAGAGGCATTGAAAGCATTACTATGTGCTTGCAAGAGGTCTTTGTTATTGGTTCCAAAATAAAAAATAAATCCACATCATAGAAATATTCCATTTTATCATATAGTTAAATTTATGAAAAGAGAAAAACAATGAGATAAGTAAACAAAAACCAAATTATAGCCTATCTCTTTTACAAGATTCAAAAATATTGTAGAAAACCCAAATAGGGATAAACCATAGTGAGAATCTAACTCATAATATGGACAACAATGTTTAAAAAAATATAGTCATACAACCAAGGTGTAGGTCAACAACTGACGGGCTTGCAGAACTAAGGTACATAACCCTAGGCAAGATACATAGACGATTTGTAGAATTGAAGAATGCTTCTTTAGGATAATATAAAAACTCCTATTGAGGCACTTACTATCAATCAACACCAAATGAAATATACATATGTACATATATGCATAATATATATATAGATATATACATACATATATATAATATGCATATATGCATATATACATATATATATATATATATAATAATATATAAAATACATATATACGTATACACATATATACATATATACATATATACTTACATGTATATATATGTATGTATGTATGTATTTATATGTGTATATATAAGATTTGTATTTCTGCAAGGTGAAAATGTGAACATCAAAATGTATCTATGTGCAATAAAGAAAAAGAGTGGTATTTAAAATTGTAGTGATTCTATTTGTAAAATACCACATAGCATACAAATATGTCACATATATACACTTTTAACTATACAACACAACAAGAATTTAAACTTTATATATATCTATGTATGATTATATACATATACATATACACACACACATACACACACACACACATTTATATATGTATATGAATGTATATGTATGTTTGCACATATATACAAGCACACACGAAAACATAAAATATTTATATTTGTATATATATGTGTTTATATATAGATATATACACACACACATTATTAATCTTTGTTGGTACTTTCATCTATAGTCTCGTTCCTCACAAGTGAAAACACCACACAAAAACAAAAACCTATAAAAAAAATTTCCTTGAGCCAAAAATAACCTCCACTCCCATGAGGTTTGGCCATGCACTACAATTGGACCAAGCTAAGCAGGCATGATAGAAATGAAAATAACAAACATATTTAACAATGGTTTTCCAACCAAACCATAATCCTCCTTTGTTTCCAACAGAGGTTCATTTAACACACATAGTGTAGGGCGTGTGCACAAAGATGGTGGTCAGAAAAGTGGACACCACCCAAAAAAAACTTGGAAAAAGCAGGCAGAACGTACGTGGTTTTAAAATTTCAAATTCCCACGTACGCTCTTAGGTTTGTTCTTCTCGAGCCTAGAAAAGGTAGCGCATATGCGCTAAGCTTAGGAAATTGAGCGCGTATGCGCTACGCCTAGGAAAATTAGCACATACGTGCTGCTTATAGGAAAATGAGCGTGTACGTGCTAATTATCCTAGTTAAACCACATACGCGGTGCCTAATGAAAAAAGTTTTAAAAAATAACTAGGTCCTCATTTACCCGAAAAGCGCATTTTTTATTTTCTTTTTTTCCCATTTTTTTAGCTAAACTGTGAATGGGGTGCGAAATTTTTCCTCAGGCTATGGATCAAGGTTAGTTTTTTTTTTTTTTTGTCTTTCTTTCTAGTTTAAGCAATTTGTTTTACATTTGAATTTAATTTCATTAATTTTGATTAAGTTTTTTCATTTTTTGTTTCAAAAACTAGATTCTTCTAATCCAGAACAAGAAGAACCAAATGTACCTCCTGAAAACCCACAAGAAAAACCAAATGCACCTCCTGAAAACACACAAGAACAACCCCGAATTCCTCCTTTTGACCGCACAACTGAAACATAGGAAGAATTAATTAATCAGTTAGGGCAAAATACATCCAAAATCAATAGACTGATTGTAAAATTGAGAACTTTTGAACTTGACCATCATCAATCCCTCGCCACTAGCCTAGAAACATTAGCTAGTGGTGCCATAGCTGTTTCCACTAAAATTACCAAATAGGGAAGCTTTAGGGATAGGTGTTGTCAATTCTATGCCAATGGGCTATCATACGATGGAGTTAAAAACAAAAATATTTCTACACAACAAATATGTGCCCTTTTTGTTGACCCCAAAACTGGTCAGTCATTACCTCCTAATGCATAGAGGTTTCCCATACATTGGTGTACCAATGTGTAGATGAAGAATCTTTTTTGGCAAAGGTGGTGGATGGTCTTTGACAATTCACCTTGTAATAATTATGAGGTGCCATTATATTTTTTGAGAAAAATATATTGTGAGTTTGTCCTCAATGTGCGCCCAAATTATTTTGACATGAGTGAGTTTCATGGTAGAGGTGGTGGCTCTGCCAAAGATAGACCTGGAGCCCGTAGGCGATTAGCCATGGAGAGTCGCTACCCCCTAGCACCCAAACCCAAGGTGCATCAGGTTGTCCCATTAGAGCTGAAATAGTCGATGGAGCTACAAACTCTTCAGGCAGCCACAACATTGACTGGTGCCATCATCCAGCATGGGACATCATTAGCACACCCTATTGTATTGGATGATGAGCCATTAGAGGGCGATAGAGAGCCCATCGAGCATATGTGTGTCAGTTGCTCAGGGATATGCTCGGGGATAGATGATGCAGTTGGTGCAGATGGATACTCATATCATCTATGCGTGATTTGTGGTTGTAGATGTCAGGCTCACATGGTTGAGGATGTCGCGCTGACAAATGAGTTGATGGACATGGTGTTTGCCCATGAGCCATAGACACAAGTGTGTTGACTTGAATTCATAACATTTTATTTATCAGTCACTTTAATTTTCTAATTACATAAATGAATTTTAATTTATACATCGATTTAAATTGAGACAAATAATATGCATTTCAGGATGTAGCAGCGGTATCCCATACACCTCCCCTAGTTACCATAGCTGCAACTTCGACGCCTGAGGTATAAATTTTGTAACATGTTAAAATAGAATAGTACACTTTGAATTCAAAAAAATACAAGATATACTAACTATCTTTAATGCTTGGTCCAATTTCTGGTTTGCAGGTGTTGATAGGGGATGAAATGTCCTAGATTGATGACATCATGCTATTGGCGATCGATTTTGGCCTACAAGGCTATACGGTATCATATTTTGTACAACTCTTTTTATGTATTGTTTTGATGGAATATGCAAGTCATTTCATTTTAGATTTTTAAAATTATGTTTAATTTATTATCTGTACTAATATCTCATGTTAATTTTCTATTTTTAGGGCACCCCCTCTACGTCTAGGGCTTGTTTGAATAAAAAGAATATCTCGAAGATGCCAAAACATGTGAAGAAGGTAATTGAACACATTTTTAGTTGTACAATTGTTTGAAAATGTTGAAATCAAGTATTAGTTGGGGTTTGTAGATTGATTAGTGTTTTTTGTCTATTTTACATGTACAACGTCCATTGAGCTTTGTGGATATGTTGAATGCACCTGATTCGCCTGCAAATCAAGAGAGGGTGGAGGTATGTATCTCTACTTTATTTTCTTGATTTCATGATTATATGCACGCGTACATGTGAACTTGTGATATATTATAATCTTATATTTATTTCATACAGCAAATATCCATACCTATTTCATTAATGGTGAACCCTCCTCCTTGCACTGGAGAAGCATATCAGGATCCGATACACTTTTGTTTGATATGTAAAATTAATTGTTTTCAACCTTCAATACTTATCATTATATTAATTTTATTTAATCTTTTTATATTTTTTGTATAGGTAATAGCGATTGTTTCTACATCGATGGTGAGCCATCTTCAGTCCATTGGAGAAGCATCTGAGGCACAGGTACGTCATTGTTCTCTATATTATATCTTTTAAGTGTTTTTGATATATTTATGTTAGTACATTGTATTAATTGTACATTTAATCTACAATAGACTCCTTCATGGTACGCCCATAACGTGGATCCATTTAAGTATGTCTTCAAGAAAACTCCTAAGAGTGACAAGGAGAGGAGAGCAAAGACATTAGCTCTTGGATCAACTGATGAGGTAATATACGTTTCAATTGCAAAGGAATTAAAGTTAAATGCATAGTTATGATGTCAATTGTGAACTATTTTCTACAAAAGAATTCTAACTTGGCTTTTGAATTGTGGTTTTGCAGCCATCTACAAAGCCGCGTACTGTGCTGAAGAGGCTTGATTTTGATGATCCACCAAAAGTTTAGGATCATATAGTGTTAGTTTTGGTCATAGAATGACCAATACATGTAGATATATTCTACATTTTTATTGTATATCGATTTGGAAATGGCATATGCCACATTTTTGTAATACTTGTATTGACTTGGCAGACATGCTTTTTTTTATATATATAAATATCGATATTCGATCTAATAAATGTGTAATGAGTTCATTATTTTGTATTCGTTGTATTTTGTGGTTGTCCTTTTATAAATTTAAATGAATATTTGTATATGTAATCAACAATATGAATATAAACAACAAAAATATATGATATAAAGCATTGCAATCGTGGAATATGATTTGATAAAATTTCTAAAGTGTTGAATTAACCATACAAAACTCCTTGTATTCAGTTCATTATTGTGTATTCATTATATTTGGTGGCTACCCTTTTATAAATTTAAATGAATATTTTCATATGTAATTAACAATATGAATATAAACAACAAAAATCAACAATATGAATTTAAACAACAATGTGTTTGGTGTGAAAGCACCCTCACGCTCGCAATGGTCAAATTTTATTCCTCATGTGCACAAAATGACATCGTGAGCACGTCTGGGTGGGCATGTTTACACTAGGCATGCCCCTGTCATGCATCCCAAAGCACCAAAACATCAAGAGTCATACCCTACCGGTGAGATCTCTCAAGTGCCCTGAGTCCAAAAAATTGTCAAAATTTGACAGACTATTTCTTCCAATCCACGACACATATGGTCAATCTGTTTGATCCCATGGGGTCATGTGAGGCTCATCTACAATGGACTATCTCAGTTTTTGATGACTCAAAGCCATTTTCAATTAGTAGCATTTTTTCGCCTGCTCAAAAAACCGTCATTTTCTTGCAAGGAAAAGTTGCAAGATTGGCTAGAATTGATTCTGTTCCTCGTGTGCACAAACCGATGTTGTGAGCTTGTCTAGTTGGGCATGTTTATGCTAGGCATGCCCCTATCATGCATCCCAAAGAACCAGAACAACGAGAGTCATACCCTACTGGTGAGATCTCTTAAGTGCCCTGAGTCCAAAAAATTGTCAAAATTTGACAGACTGTTTCTTCCAATCCATGACACATACAGTCAATTTGTTTGATCCCATGGGGTTGTGTGAGGCTTGACTACAATGGCCTATCTTAGTTTTTGACAACTCGAAGCCATTTTCAATTAGTAGCATTTTTTCGCCTGCTCAAAAAACTGTCAGTTGCTTGCAAGGAAAAGTTGCAAGATTGGCTAGAATTGATTTTGTTCCTCATGTGCAAAAACTGACATCACAAGCGCGTCTAGGTGGGCATTTTTACACTAGGCATGCCCCTTTCATGCATCCCAAAGCACCAGAACGTCGAGAGTCATACCCTACCAGTGAGATCTCTCAAGTGCCCTGAGTCCAAAATATTGTCAAAATTTGACGAACTGTTTCTTCCAATCCATGACTCATACGATTGACTTGTTTGATCCTGTGGGGTTTTGTGAGGCTCCTCTACAATGGACTATCTCATTTTTTGATGACTTGAAGCCATTTTCAATTAGTAGCATTTTCTCGCCTACTCAAAAAACTATCAGTTGCTTGCAAGGAAAAGTTGCAAGATTGGCTAGAATTGATTCTATTCCTCACGTGCACAAACCGACATTGTGAGCATGTCCAAGTGGGCATGTTTATGCTAGGCATGCCCCTGTCATGCACCCCAAAGCACTAGAACGTCGAGAGTCATACCCTACCGGTGAGATCTCTCAAGTGCCCTGAGTCCAAAAAATTGTCAAAATTTGACAGACTATTTCTTCCAATCCATGACACATACGGTCGATCTGTTTGATCCTATGGGGTCATGTGAGGCTCCTCTACAAAGAAATATCTCAATTTTTTGATGACTCGAAGCCATTTTCAATTAGTAGCATTTTTTTGCCCGCTAAAAAAATCGTCAGTTGCTTGCAAGGAAAAGTTGCAAGATTGGCTAGAATTGATTATGTTCCTCGTGTGCACAAACTGACGTCGCGAGCGCATCTGGGTGGGCATGTTTACACTAGGAATGCCCCTATCATGCATCCCAAAGCACCAGAATGTCAAGAGTCATAGCCTACCAGTGAGATCTCTCAAGTGCCCCGAGTCCATAAAATTGTCAAAATTTGATAGACTGTTTCTTCCAATCCATGACTCATATAGTCAATCTTGTTGATCTAATGGGGTCATGTGAAGCTCCTCTACAATGGCCTATCTTGGTTTTTGACAACTCAAAGCCATTTTCAATTAGTAGCATTTTTTCACCTACTCAAAAAACCATCAGTTGTTTGCAAGGAAAAGTTGCAAGATTGGCTAGAATTGTTTATGTTCCTTGTGTGCACAAACCGACATCACGAGCACATCTAGGTGGGCATGTTTACACTAGGCATGCCTCTGTCATGCATCCCAAAGCACCAGAATGTCTACAGTCATACCTACCGATGCAATGTAGAAGTTGCTCGACAACTTTTTTGACAATTTTTTTGACAACAATGACAATTTTTGCTCAAATTGTATCTAGTCTCAATCTATCACCCCTATAACCCGATAATGACTCAAATAATTATCCATGATTATACAAGAATCAATAATGCTCATGATTGACCAGGGACACATCACATATACTCAAAACATAGTCACAAAACATTGACACACAAACTAGTCACAAAACATTGTCACATATTATTCAAATCAGCTCTTGGCTATTTGATTATACAAAAAATTGTCTTACAAATAATCTCATGGGCTTTTGTACAAAATTTGGCATTACATTATGTGTGATTCAGCTCATCGCCATTTTAATATACAAAATTTGGCATGTACATATGTACAAATCAACTCATTGCCACTTAAATATACAAAATTATGCCCCTAAACATGTAAAAATCAGCTCATTGGCATTTATATATACAAAAAATGAATATAAAACAATTCATCAATGATTTATACAAAATTCTCAAAATCATTCTACTTTGAACCATAGAATCAATCAAGTGAGCCTTCAGGATCGGCTCTAACCCGTATTGTGTCAAGTATTGCCTCGTGGTCAGATTCATGAACTTTCCATAAAATCTTGTTATGAGGTCTACCATGATACTTCATCAAATGAATATTTGTTGCAACAACAAGGTTATAGAAATGAAGAATATGTCTGTGTGTTTCAAAGTCCTCAAACAACCAAACATCAAAATTCTTGATAGGGTATCTCTGAAGCCATGTTCCTATCATGACAACAGACCCTATTGGGTACTCAATACCCTCTCCATCAATGATTGTGGTTGTCAATTTTCTTTTAGGCTCAACAAAATGACACAAATTGTAATATGTTCCTTCTTCATTGTTCTCTTCTACAATAACTACATACACATGACCTGCATTTTATAAAGTGTTAATTAATACCAAAAATAAAGTATGATGTACAACAAAATGAACCAAAAAGAATACTTGCAAAAAAATTAACTCAAAAAATCACCTGAATCCACTAGGTCAGATACATGGTCAAAATCCATTGATGTCTCCATCTAGCTCAATTGTAGTGCTTTGGGAATTTGATATGAATCAATGGGAACCAACAGTCTACAAGACCATTTGTCAACCCACTCTTCTCATTCACATTCTTCCCATAAACAATACATGCATGAAGAGCAAAAATATACCATCTGTCTCATATAAATTACCAGTGAACTTGAATTTGAACTCATAAATGAGTGCATATCACTCAATCCTGCAACTGTACAACAATCTAGATAGTTTTCAATGTTAGATTCAGTAATCAACCAAAAATATCTATGAACTAATGACGCACCTGGATTACTTGGACCCATCGTAGACTTACACCATCACATAGTTGTTTTTGCATCTACCAACTCAGCACCACCTTCATACTTCAATTCTTCCCTAGCAAGGGCTCTTTTCACACATGCTCCTGCACCATCGTGCTCTCCCTTACCATGTCCAACCTCAGTGAAATTCCAAAAATGTTGTACAGTGCTTGTCACATGCATCCTTGTCAGCCAATAAAACATCCTTGCATTCTTGAATTGTGCGGTGCAATTATCTGACCATATTAAGTGTCGGTTGTATCATATGTTCCCTTCCCTTAAACTATCATAGAAAACTTTAAAACATCCTTGTACAAAATCTGATGAATGAGTACGATCATCACTTATGTAGAAGTGATAGTCTCTTACAACCTTTCTATCCTCCTTTGTGCTATCATCTACATGCATGAATGCTATGTGTACAAAAATAGAAACTTGTGTAGAGTGATAATACATGGATTGCACTTCATTTTGAGGTTGTAGAGTATAATTTTCAGTGAAATCAATGATAGAGACAATGGTGCCAAGAGGAAATGTGTCCTTAGACAACTTGAATTTCTCATCTAACCATCGAGCTCTATGTGTATGTATTATGTACTCATAAACTAGTTTCTCTTGAAACTTTTTCATAAATTGAGGTACACATATATCATTTTTCACTAGCTCACATCTCTTCAAATCTTTTCCATCTTTAACTCCATATGTGACTATCTTGTATTTTCCAAAAGAAACTAGTTTCGTACCAATTTCATGTGTGCTCTCCAAATGTATGCATCTTGGTAAATGTTACAAACCACCACATATAGCACAAGAACCTTCCAAACAAGGCATCTTATAATAAATGCAACCATCATGTCTATTATATAACACACTTGAAATAAATTCTCTTGCTGACTTAGGAGGTGCTTGTATATTACATTCTTGCAAAACATCGTTAGTGTGCAAAGTAGAACAAATATGATAAAAAATATCATAATTCATGGAAAATTCAATATGCATCCTACAACAACACATGGTGCATACATGATTAATCTTAATATAAAAAGGTTTTTGCCATTTCAAAAAATCTTTGAGAAATTTTTATTTGAGGAAACTTTTGAAGGAATCTTTCATTAAATTTAGTTTGAGTCATATCCAAATAGTGTTTCACATGTGGCTCATTATTTTTAGACCCAATTCACCTTCTAACAACATCTCTTTGGTTGGGTGATACTCTTGTGTTGTTATGCCAAAAATTTTCAATTAATGTTTTTAGTGCATCTACAACAACCTTGTCTTTGCATGGTAGTCTACCCAAGAATGCCCAAAGAGAATTATTGTTAGGTTCCTCTATTTGTTCTCACCTCTTTAATGCTTTACTTAATGTTGTTCTACTAGCGTTCAATTACTTACTTGTTTTTCTTATCAAACGATCTTTTTTTTCTTTTCTTGCTCATTATGGTTGATGTAATGACACATTGAGTAGCATTAGAATCTTTACTACGTGATTTTGAACCAATAGATTGATATTCATCAAATAGATTTCTAACAATAGTTCTGTCACTTTTACTTTCACATGATCTTAGGCCTAGAATTTTCATTGTCTCTCTAAAATTCAAATTTTTAATCATTTGAACAATTAATTGACATCTTGCGGTTTGATTTAAGTTTTTAAAATAGTTTTGCCATATTCTTTTAACCATTCTCCTACAAGTTAGTTCATTCATTTTATTGGGCATTGACTTCAATATATTCTCATCAATGTCAATTAGATACTTTGGTTCCCTATGAATGATTCTAGGTGGTGTTAACATTGGTGCATTATGTACATTCAATTCATCAAGTAGAGAAGGTGTAATATGTTCATCATTTAATTGATTATTCAATGGTATCTTCTTCAATTGCATTAGGTTCAAACAGTAAATTATCAAATGTTTCTTCTTCAATTGCATTAGGTTCAAATGGTAAATTATCAAATGTTTCTTCTTCAACTGCATTAGGTGCATTATATTCATTTGGTAAATCAAATTGAGATGTTGAGGTTGACATACCTTCTTCTCCCATTGTTCTTATGTCACACAATTTCTTCATACACTGCCTTTGTCTTTCCTTTTGAGCCTCTCATTGTTCCATTGTTCCTTGCTTGTTCTTTCCCATGGTTGAGATCGGTTGACCTAAATAGAATCATATTACATATATATGTAAAGAAAAGTTCAAAAATAAATAACCATAAGTATGCATCTTATCACTATTTTTTGGAATCAAACTACTAAAAAATCACAATTTAATCATTTGAAACCATGCACAAACAAAAACCTAATAAAAACAACAATTCAATCATTTGAAATCATGCAAAAACAAAAAATTCACTTACTTTTATGTAGACAACAGTGATAGAAGTGCAGACATAGTTCCAGTGGGGCCTTCAACGACCTCAAAAACTTCTTTTGAGGCCGTTGAGGCTCTTGGGCAACTAAAACTATGTCTATAAACTACGTATGTGCTGCTAGGCCATAAAATGTTGCAAGCCCAATGATATTCTCGGCTTATGAGTAAAAACTACCGCGCATGTGCTAATAAGCCTTAAAAAAGTTATGGAAGGGGTATGGAGGAGGGGGAGAAAGAGGGAGAGAGGGGAGAGAACATGGAGGGAAGGGAGAGGTAGAGGGAGGGAGAGAGGGAGAGAAGAGGGGGGAGGGAAGGGAGAGAGAGAGAGAGAGAGAGAGAGAGAGAGAGAGAGAGAGAGAGAAAGAGAGAGAGATGGAGAGAGAGGGAGAGAGAGAGAGAGAGGGAGAGGAGAGGGGAGAGAGAGAGAGAGAGAGAGGGGGGGTGGGAGAGGGAGAGAGAGGGAGAGGAGAGGGGAGAGGGAAAGAGAGGGAGAGGGGAGGGGAGAGGAAGAGAGAGGGAGAGGAGAGGGGAGAGGGAGAGAG
>NC_081406.1:286237042-286354542 GCF_030272615.1 Cryptomeria japonica | reverse complement strand
AAGAAATGCCACAACTCATTGAAAATGAAAACTAAACATTACCTGCCAATCAACTTGGAATTATCATCGAATGCAGATGGAAAACTAGATCAACTGAAACTATATCAATACGCACATTCATTCTAGGGGTTATCTCACAATACCTTCAAGGAAACACTGAAACCCATTAAAAATGAAAACAAAAAATTATCTATCAAACGCCTAGGATTGATTATCAAATTCAGATGGAATTTTTTTTGCATACTCCAACACAACTTTGGAAAATACCACACAATCATTCACATTCCCTATAGGTTAAAATAGTTGTAGGAAGTGCCCACGTAGTACAATAAACTTGCAAGTAATGAATTTCTGGCTAGCTAAGTGTCTTGCAAGTAAAATCAGAGGTGAAGATAGAATTTTTAACAAATAATACCAATAAATCCAGACACAACAATGACATCTTTCATGCTACTGGTGAGCAGGAGATTCCCAGTGGTCGGATTTTTTATAGCTTACTAACACTTTTTTGAGCTTAAAATCCCACACTAAATCCTATCAGCTAATAAAGGGTGACTCAATGAATATGGTTGATCACTTGATTAAGAAGGCTAAATCCATCTAGTAGGTAAAGGGTTTGATTGATGACACACTCTCCAATAACATATTTTTTTTAAATTGCATGGTTTTACATGTATATAGAGAGGGAAATTGATTAGTGAGTCTTCTCAATAACTTGGGAACTTAAATAAATGATTGCACTAATTGGGAAGAAATTTCATCCCTTCCAACTTATATTTCTCAAAGGTTACACTTGAATACACATGGTATTTCAAATTAAATTTCCACCATCTATGAAGATAGTCATACATACCAAATTCATGATGAGTTTTATTAAATCACTAATCTAACTCCTCATGGTTCTAGATATTACCTTTAGCTTGATCATTTTTTTTTGGTATTGGTTATTTTCTATTGCATATACTATTATGTGAAAATGGGTAGGACTCTAGTTAAAATAAAACCAAAAAAGTATCAAAATATGAAAAGGACCATGAAGTCTAAGAAATTTTTGAATCATGTAAGTAACCCCTTATATTCTTACCATGCAAGGTTTGATGAAACCCATTCTATAAAGTTTGTTGGTTCATGAAAGAATTGAGTTCTTTTAGTGTATGCAATCTGTTTTTTAGGTCTTAGTAAAGAACATATTATTAGTCACTAATATTCCTAATGTCATTGTATAATTGCTTAAAAAACTAAAAGGGATTATAAGGAGGCAACACTATCATTTTTTTAGAAAGGGGAAAAAAATCATTTGCCTCCAAAATGGCTATGGTTGTGAAGACCTTCCTGGGGAATGGCTAAGAGTTGGAGAACTCATGATGAAGTATGCTACTTTGAAAGAGAAGTATAAAATATTTCATGCCTTTTTATTCCTTATGCTTAATTATTGGTATTATTAGATAAAGCTCAATTTCCGTTTTTAATTATTTACAATGCTTGGAAAAATTTCTTTGAACACTTATAGCTTTAAAAAAATTTCTTTCCACTAGCGATTGAATTGTTTAATTATAATTTGGCCCTTACCCCTAAATTTATTCATATAAACTAAAACTTAATTATTTATTAATTGTTAAACCATTTAAATAAAATCTATACAAATAAAAAACATAAATAGATCATGCACCAAAAAGAACATCAAGGTTTTTATATGAAAAAACCAATGAGGAAAAAATCATAGCGAAGATCAACTTAGAATATGCAAAACAAACTTTAAAATATTTTTTTTAAAGTCATTACCAAGGAATTTCATGGTTGCTTGAACTTGCAGGCTAATGTGCACTACCCCAGGGCAAGACGCAATGGACTTGCAAACTAAGGATCACTTCTCTAGGGAAATATATAATGAAAATAACAATATAAAACATAATTTAAACTTTTGTAGAAGGAACATCTAACAGATATTAATAGTGCAATTGTCTTTTGTAGTCGAAATACTCTATCATATTGATTTCACACAGTATATCAAAGAAAATGCCATTTTTGGAAGTGTATGAGTTAATGTGAAATATTATAATATGAAAAATATTTCAATTATATATCATATAATTATGAAGTGTGTTGAATCTATATGATATAATATTCTAGGCTACAAAGATGATTGTAATATCAATGTTTGTTAGATGCTTCTTCTTTAATTCTTCATGTATGTTATTATAATTTTATTGCACCTTTCTTCGGGAGAAGTGATCTTTAGATTGCAAATCCATTCAAGTAGTAGTAACCTTCCCTAGTAGTGAGCCTAAAACTAACTTAGTAACAACTTCTTTCATATATTGTGAGTTGTTCCCCATGGTGGTTTTTTTCTCCTTCACCAACACAGTATGATAAAAACCTTAATCTTAATGTGCTCTTTGAAAATTATCAATATATTTTATTATAAACTAGTATAATCATTGTTCATTTCTAATTAATTGTAGTACCTAGTGAGAAGCCTTGGAAATATCAATGAAGATTTGGTTTGATAAATAAAACATGTATGGTCAATCAGATTCACATTTTATATTGTAAGCATTCAAATATGTTACATCACAATGATCTTCTCGTAAATTATAAGATTACTAAATGTTCTCTTTTCTATTGAAGTGAAAGTTGTTGAATCATAGCTCCACTCCCATATTACAGAGACTCACACTACCATTATGAAGCTTTTAAATAAAAAATTTAATAGAAAAAAATTATCCCCTCCATTTACATATGAATAGTAATCATAGAAATATTAAGACCAATATAAATTCAAGCCATTACAAACACTCAACATACAAGATGGTTACATAAATAAAGAAAATCTGGTAGCTTTAAGAAATAGTCATACTCCCTTTCAAAGGCTTAGCAGTGGAAGTTCCCACATGTGTCTCTCCATAAGTAAAGTATTTTTTAACAAAGAATCAAACATTGATGAGCAATATGTAAAAAAAAATTTGTAAAACTAATTGTCATAAATGATTCCAAAGCTATCTACACATATAATGCATCCAAGAATGCTAGTCTTCAACTATTTGCACCTATTATAGATCTAGTAAGATGCACTTTTATTTCAACTCAATTATAATCTCTTGAGGGAGACATGTTTATTTAAACATTTTACACTTATAGCTTGTTAAAGTCACTCTTCTATAGTCTACATGTAATTTTCATTAATATTGATAGGTATCAGCCAAGAATGGAAGAATAAAATGTTTCTAGTTCAATTAGTGGTTACCAATTCAATTTTGGTCCGATATTATATCCTTGAATGCTACATCTTATCCTACTACTTTTGTGTCTTTTGGAGATGATTTTTTACAGTATTTTTTTCTCTTTTTGTACAATCATGAGCTAGGGATTATTAAATTGGTAAGGTTCATTATATGATCAACACAATGTGTTATCTATTGAAAATATAAATAATCTAAGTAATGATTCCAACATGGCCTTGATAATAATTTATACTTGAAAAGATGCCACAAACAAGAAATGTTGATGTTTGTAAAAATCATGAATAATTATCCTAAATTACATAATTGTGAAGGTGGTCTATAAGACCCTTGATTCTCTATGAAAATAAATAGAAAGTATGTAGATGCTAGGGAATATCTATAGAGCCAATCTGTCAAAGAAAAAATTGAGAAAAAATCAGCAATGATTATCATAAATGGAATGACTAAGTTTATGATAGCCATCACATGTATATCCCTCAAGTTTATCTTCTTCTTTGTGATGTAGAATTCACCGCATTCAACTTCTTCCCTCCCCAAAACTCATTAGGGTTATCTTACTTGCAATATGTGATATTTAAAATAACACTAGTTTACAGTTATAATTGTGTTGCTTATCACTAGATGTGTGAAATGTGGCGAGGATTGAGGTAGAAGCCAAGCAAAGCAGAGGAACATATATTAAATCATTATATGTTCTTGAGTTTTGCTGAAAAAAATAAAAATGTTAAAATATAATATATAATATAAAGGAAATACAGAAATAGTTTAGATTAATAGAAAAATTTCAGAATTTTAATGTGTGGCAAATAAATAAAGATTTTTTAGGTGTGCTTTGAATGCGAAACTTACTTATTTCTATTCTTTATAGTGGACTTTATTTTGATTAATTCTGGTAAGGTGTCAAATTATAAGTTTCACTTATATCTTCATATCAAGAAACTGCAATCAAGGGATGTTGTACATGTTAGTACAAGTTATCCAAAGCATTAAAAATCAGGGAAGCTAGTGCTACCTACATAAGGCTACACATGGTGAGCAAGGAAGGCTTTAGATGGGTGTGGTTGGAAAGTGACTCACTCAACATTGTGAAGTGCATTAGGGGTAGTATGGAGCCTCGCTAGACTATTTTGAACCTGATTAAGCATTGTCTTGAAATGATTGCTAGTCTAGAGGAGTTCAAGATTTTGCATATTTTCTGGGAAGGAAATAAATTGGTGGATCATGTTGCCAACCTGGTAGTTGAAAACGTGACGGTTAGATGGTGGAGAGGAAGAGAAAAATTCCTCAAAATTTTTTGCAACCTGGCACGAAATGATGTCGATATCTTCAACCTTACAGATGAATTTAATGCTGAGAGATTATGATGGGGTGGACGCTATTAGAAAGGTCTTTCAAATTATTACCACTTTGAGAAGATCTAGAAATTTTAGACCACCCTATTTTTGGTTTAACTTTTTTTCTGATCTTGCACATGGTTTACATTTGTTTGGATTGCTTGCATAATAGAATGGGTGGAGACAATAATAGGCTTGAACCCATGACCTATGATAAGTGGTGTAATATGAAGGAGGTCTGGGAGGAAATCTCTGACGATGGGATAGTTTCTTATCTAGAGAGATTACATGTTAACTCTCTCCTTGTTACTGAAAGCTTTGTTAAAGGGTGGAAAAAGGGTGTGTTGGTTGTTTATGGGGTGAAATTCGGTGTTGACAAAACCCTGGTTGCCACTGTTACTAGACTTGCTACTGAGGGCAAGAAATTTTATAGAGAGAGGAAATCTAGTGATGGGGCCATCACTTCTTTTTTTTAAAGGAAAAGGAATGACAGAGGGTAAATAATATGGTGGATGGTGGTTACAATAGGAAAGACCTAAATTACCTCTGGGCTGACATGGCATAATTCATCATGAGGTATATCACTCTTGATGGAAGATTTTCTAGTATTTTCTTGTATCGTTTTAATTTACAATTTTAAACCATTATAGGCAAGGTAAAATTATCTCCATCCCTTTCTACTTGGTTTCGTCCCTGGAAAATATTTTAGTTAAACATGTTGAGAACTAGGATAATATGGTGCTTCATGAGGAGCTTGTCATGTTAATCATGGAGTTTGCCAAATCTCACGAAGTGAAACCTTCCCCCATGGATAAAACCCATGTTTCTTCCTCTAACCCTGAGGTGCAGTTAGCTTCTAATATAGAGATGGATGAGGAGGATGGAGGAAATGCCCATGACTGGCATGATGTAAAGGATTTGGAGGACTTTGAGTACAGACCAAATAAAGAAGGGAAGCCTATGGTGACCCCTGGAACTAATAGCAGTAAGAAAAGCAATCCTCCAAGATGGACGACAAGCAAATTTAGTTCTAGCAGTATGAAAATGCAAGACCTCGAGTCTCCCATCAGGAAGAAAATAAAATTAACCAAGTCAAGTGGCCCTAAAGACAAGGACCACTAGATTAAGTTAGACATCCCCATAAATGTGAATAACGAGGAACAAGGGACCATGAATAAAGAAAATGAAGGTGGTCAAAAGGGGGAGAAGGTATTGGAAAACCTGATTTTGGAGGCTACTAGGGTCTAGTAGAGCTGGTGGAAGTGGGATAGTAAGGAGATTGGAACCCTGAAAGATGGGATTAAGGACCTTATAGACACTTTCATAGATTCCCCTAGGCCTAGTAAAACTAAGAAGCTTATGAGTATGATTCAAAAGTTGTCTCATGATGTCAAAACTATGAAGATTAACCACGAACGTGGAATTGATATAGTACAAGAGTATATGGATGCATCAAAGACAACCTGAATAATCTGGTGCAAATCAATAGGGAGGTGATGAGTAACAGCATTGAGGGTTTGAAAAAAATCAATACCATGATTGTAGACTATAGAACCAGACCCACAGCCAATGATCCTCCCTTGGGGGAAAAACTGAAAATGAATCCTTCAAAGGGTGGCGAGATTGCTGCTAGAGGCAACACTATCTCGAGTCCCTATACTAGGACTAGGAGCTAGAGCTAGGACTAGGGTACCTCTAGATTCATCATGGAGGATCTAGAGAAAATCAACAAGAAAATTATTTAGAGGAATTCAGAATTGGTGCGCTCTCTTAATTGAGTGCTTTCTCCTTTTTTTTGTAGACTTTTTAGTATTTTTTTTTGGCTTGGGTCTATGTGGGGTTTGTCCTCTAATTATATTTTGTTTAATGTATTTTTGGCTGCTGGCCTTGGTTTGTAAAAGTTTGGGTTTCGGGTCCCTATAAATACCATTTATCTTTATCAAAAACAATCAGGGAGTAGTTAGTACAATTTAGTTTCTTTCTACTCTTTAAACTAATTTAGATCAACTTCTTAGGTTTTGAAGTATAATTGTCACTTATATCTTAATTTTAGGAACCTAGTAACATGTATGTCTTACAATTTATCCAATCCATTAATAATCAAGGGATAGTTATTAGATGTTTATTTATTTATTTCTTAATATTGGGATTGAGCTTTATTTTTATCAACATATTAAGGGTTAGAAGTATAGTTGTCACTAATATCTTAATTTTGAGAACCTTCATTGAGAGGATTCAAAAACATACAATGAGAAGATGTTCATACAATTTATCCAAACCATTAGCATTCAAGGGGCCTTTATTTGAATCAATTTTTAAAGGTTATTAAGTATAATTATCACTTTTATCTTAGTTTCTATAACTTAAAATTAGTAGAGGTTCATACAAGTTATCCAAACCAATTAACAACCAAGGGATAATTATTAGAGGTTTATTTCTTTTTATTCTTTACATTGATATTGAGTTTTTTTTTAAAACTAGTTAAGGTTTCCAAGTATAATTGTCAAGTATATCTCAATTTCATGAACTGGAAATGAGAGGATGTCCATATAAGTTATCCAAACCATTAACAATCAAGAGGTCTTTATTTGGATCAACTTGTTAATGTTTTGAAGAATAATTGTCCCTCATATCATAATTTTGGTAATGTACAATGAGAGGATGTCCCTATAAGTTATCCAAACCATTAATAATCGAGAGATCTTTTGGATCAACTTGTTAAGGTTTTGAAGTATAATCATCACTTATATCTTAAATTTTGGAAGCTTAGAATTAGTGGATGTTCATACAAATATCTAAACCATTAATAATCAAGAGATTTTATTACAAATTTAATTAATTCTATTCATTACACTAACACAAACATTTTGTTAGGAATAACCTATTAATAACCTATTAAGATTTTTAAGTATAAATGTTATTTATATCTTAATTTTAAAACTTACAATTAGGGGATAATTTATATTTATTAGATGTACATCTACACAAAACTTGCACTAGCATATAAAAATGGGTTTTAGGTTAATGCATGATCTTGCACATAAACTTCAAAGATTATAATTATTATACACATGTCCTTGACAAAAACATGAAAACTTATTAAAGATTACATATGCATTCTTTAAATACACATTTTAAATTTTTTTTGGTGAAACTTTAACTAAATTATCGTATTTATCACTCCAAATAATTTCTTGTTATACCTATCATTAATTAACTAATTTTATGTTTCATTTTGATGTTCTATACCTTTCTAAGTTAGTTAAAAGTAATCACTCTATTTTAATAATTGACAATTTAAAAGTTTGTGATCTTTCAAAATTTACCTAGATTATATTGTATGTTTCTATAGTGAAGGAGTTAATATGTATTCCAATAGGCCATAGTAATTTGCATATATGTTTTTAAAATTTTAAAACTACTTTAACTTTTCAATGTTCTGAAAAATATTAACTTTAACTTTTTAATGTTTTTGATTAAGTGAAAAGCAGGTTTTGAAGGGGCCCCGAAACCCTTTACAATAAGTTATAAAATAGATAAAACATTTAAAGTTCATCTAGATAGAACAAAACATGAAAAAGAGACAGTTGGCAAAGACAAAAATCTAGCAAGAGCACCAAAATAAACAAAAGGACAATACAAAAACACCTTAGGGATAGCCACAAACAACAGACTGAAGAAATTTTTTTGAGAAGCTCTGCAGCTTCTTTCTCCAGTTGGACCATTGAGGCAACAACATTCTTCAGATCCTCCAGCTCCTTGGCTTGCTAAGCCATCTTCCTTGTACTTTCCTGGGTTCTTTTATCTTATCCTCAGTAATATCTATTATGTTCTTATCCTATGTTATATGCATGAAGTTATGGTACCAAAAAGGTGCCACACTTCAAAAAAAATAAAAATGGTCATAAGGCATGCGCCTTATAACCTTTTCAAACTAAAAAAAAACCCAAGTCCACATTTTGGATGCATTCTGCATTCCCAAACCAGTATTTTGGCAATTTAGGGTGCCATTTTCTTACACTCACCCTTTGTAGAAGCTTGATATTGGGCACTAAGTTGTCCATCTCTCATCAAATGTCACCATGCCATCGAAGAGCTCGAAGAGGTATGTATTTTGGTTTTCTTATTGTCATTTTTTTATTAATTTGAAGATTAAATTAGGTTTATTGATTTAAATTTATTTTCATTATCAAGAAATGAGACAAGAAAATGTCGAAAACTCTCAATCACCTCCTCATGAAGACCATATTGAAGAAGAAGCATATCAAGAACCTCCTATAATCCCTAGACATCCCATAGGTACACAAGAAAACCTATTAGGTCAAATAGAAAATAGCCAAAAAGAGCTTGAAGGTTTAATCACAAGGGTAAAAGATCCCACTAGAACAAATTGCCATAGGACAAACCTTGCCAGTTCTTTGCAATCTATTGTATCTCACATACAATCCATGAGTGGAAAAAAATTTGGTCAAGCAAGAAGGAAGAACAAAAGAAATTTTATGTTGACAAATTATCATATGCAGCAGTGAAGAAAAATAAAATTAATAAATTTGACATGTGTACTCTTTTTACGGACCCCCAAACGAATCAACCTTTGCACCCTGGATGTAGGAGATTCCCTATTCATTGGTATCATCATTAAGGGATTGAGAAATTTTTTTGGGATAGGTGGTGGATGGTATTTGATCAGCCCCCATGCAATAATCATGAGGCACCCCAATACTTTTTGAGAAAACTATAATGTGAGTTTGTCCTTAATGAGATCCCAAACTATTTTAATTTTCTCGATTTCCAAGGTAGAGATGGGCGCTCCTCACATGATATAGAGGGTGCACAGTGTGACCCAAATCTCCCACCAAGACCCTTGGCTAGACCTATGGTGGAGCATGTTATTATTTCTACCATTGTGAAGGAGAGTATTGAGGTCGAAACTCTAGACTCCATTAGCTCACTCACTCAAATATGTTAGGCCTCTAATAGAGGGTGATGCGAGTGATGGTGGTGATTCTTCTAGGAATCGAGTTCCATCTCATTTTTGTTGATCTTGTGGTTCTCTTTGCACTTATGATCCTAATAGTTTTGAGAATGCATGCACACGAATGGAGTTTGCTACAGAGAACATTGTCATGACAATATTGTTGTTGAACGAAACATTTGGCATTGATTCCTAGGTGAATTTCATTACAAGTTAATTTCATTATTTTTATTAAATATTCTATGGAAATTTGAGAATATATCTAAATTAGTAAATTATTATGATAGAAAATCAGGGTCAAACTGTTCACAATACTAGCAAATTTCCTGGAGCACCCTTTTTCACGACTTCATGGACTTTACAGGTATACAACGAGTGAAGAAATATAATTATTATATGTAGATAGTTGAACCTTATGTGAATGATTTTTTAATTACTCATTTTGGATGTCAAATAGTTTGATTCTAGAGCTTCAACATCAATACCTAGCAATGTATTTCATCGACAATCTTTCACCCAGGTAAGCAATTTATCTTAAATGTTATTACTAAATAATATAGATAGTTTTGGAAATTAATCAATATAATTTGATTAATTTTTAGATGTTGATATCAGAGACTCCTCCTATTGTTCGTGTGTCAATGGAGTGCAGTGTTGCTATAGCAGTAGTAAGTTCAACTACTTTGATAGAAGTATGAGACATATTTTTAAATTTAGTAAATTTAGCATTAAATTTTTTATCTTATTAATATGTTATTTCAAATTTTAACAACACTTGTATTTAGTTTAATTTATATTGTGATGCTTACAGGAGGGGCTTGTCACTCCCGATCATGAAGATGCACCTGTTGTGGATGAGCATCATGATTATTTGTATGCGGTAAGTGACTATTCTATTATATGTCATTCTAAAATTTAATTTTTGTATATGATAACATCATTCTTTTCATTGTATTAGGTGGAGTTACAAAAAATTCTAGGAAGGAGGTCGAGTGGGCATACTGGACAGATAGCTGCATCATATACATCTCCATCCCCTTGATAGGAAAAGATATCTCATGATTTGTTTCCTTCCCTTAAAGGGAAATGAATATAGAATAGGGTCCTATGTTGTATGCCTATATGGAAATTTTTAACATATGTTTTGTATTACGAATATGTGACATTCTATGTCCATGTGGCTTTTGGAAAGCTCCTATTTGACTTTATTGGATACCATGTTGTATACCTATATGGTGATTTTGAACATATGTTTTTTATTACGAATATGTGACATTCTATGTCCATATGGCTTATGGAAAGCTCCTATTTGACTTTATTGGATATCATGTTGTATGCCTTATAGAAATTTTGAACATATGTTTTGTTTTATGAATACATGACATTCTATGTCCATATGACTTTTGGCAAGCCTATTTGTCTATATTGGATATATTTGATAGTTTTAACGGTATACAATGTTGTATGGTTTTGTAGCTTTTTGGTTAATGCAAATCATTTATCATGGTTATCCATAATCGCAGTATAAATGATTAAATGATTAATTGCACAAATTTTATTGTTACTTAAGATTTGAACCTAAATATGTGTTTGCAGTCCAAGACAAAAGCTTATAGAGATCAACAAAAATTCAATAGTTATAGTCAAAATAAGACTATATAAAGGAAACATGGAAAGAACCAAAATTAGACAATGCAAGATACAATTGTACCAATACCCATTCTAGACAAATTGCATAGCCCATACACTTCTATTCATCTAATGCATACCCTAGTGCGATTTTTCTACTAGGTTGTGGCCTACAACAATCAAATGAGTTGGAGAGAAAACCAAAGGCATTCCTAGCATAAACCTGGCCACCCCGATGCGTACAAGCTGATGGTTGAGTGTCGTGACAAGCGGATTGAAAGATGGGGCACTGTGCAACATTTCATTGAACTCATCTAATGCTTTTTGTCACAACTGAGAAAGTATCACAACAAGCAATTGGATCTGAGTCTACCTAAACCAAGAGAGGCCTTTTTAGAGTGCCATAGGATCAGATGGCTCATTCTTATAATTAACAAACATCAAGAAATGTGATGTCAAATATTGACAACTTTGAGCAACTTGAGCACTTAAGCGATTTCACTGCTAGGGTGTGGCTCGCAACGATCAGACGAGTTGGAGAGAAAAAAAAGGCATTCCTAGCATAAACTCAACCACCTCGATGCGAACAAGCTAACGGTTCTATGTCGTGACAAGTGGATTGAAAGATGGGGCATTGTGCAACTTTTCATTGAACTCATTTGATGCTTTTTGTCACAACCGAGAAAGTGTCGCCATGAGAAATTGGATCCGAGTCTACCTAAACTAAGAGAGTATTTTTTAGAGTGCATTGAGAAACATGATGCCGAATATTATCCGAGTCTTCCTAAACTAAGAGAGTATTTTTTAGAGTGCATTGAGAAACATGATGCTGAATATTGACAACTTTGAGCAACTTGAGTACTTAAGCAATTTTGCTGCTAGGGTGTGGCCAGCAATGATTGGATGAGTTGGAGAGAAAAATCAAGGCATTCATAGCGTAAACTTGACCACCCTGACACATACGAGCTGATGATTCAGTGCCGCGATGAGTGGATTGAAAGATTGGGTATTGTGCAACTTTTCATTGAACTCATCTGATGCTTTTTGTTGCCATGAGCAATTGGATCCGAGTCTACCTAACTAAGAGAGGTTTTTTTAAGAGTGCCATAACACAACCTTGTAGGATCAGATGGCTTGTTCTTATAATTAACAAGCATCGAGAAACGTGATGCCAAAAGTTGAGAACTTTGAGCAACTTGAGCACTTAAGCGATTTTTTTGCTAGGGTGTGGCCTGCAATGATTAGATGAGTTGGAGATAAAAATGAAGGAATTCATAGTGTAAACCTAACCACCCCATTGCGTACAAGCTGACAGTTTGGTGTCATGACTAGCGGATTGAAAGATGGGGCATTGTGCAACTTTTCATTAAACTCATTTGATGCTTTTTTTCGCAACTAAGAAAGTGTCACCACGAGAAATTGGATCCAAGTCTACCTAAACCGAGAAAGGATTTTTTAGAGTTCCATAACATGACCCCATAGGATTAGATGTCTCATTCTTATGATTAACGAGTTCTAAGAAACACAATGTCGAATATTGAGAACTTTGAGCAACTTTGAGCACTTAAGCGATTTTGCTGCTAGGGTGTGGCCCACAACGATCAGACAAGTTGGAGAGAAAAATGAAGGCATTCCTAGCATAAACCCAACCACCCTGATGCGTATGAGCTAATGGTCCGGAGATGCAATGAGTGGATTGAAAAATGGGGCATTGTGCAACTTTTCATTGAACTCATCTGATGCTTTTTGTCACAACCAAGAAAGTGTTGCCAAGAGAAATTGGATCTGAGTCTACCTAAAATGAGAGAGGATGTTTTAGAGTGCCATAACATGGCCTCGTAGGATTAGATAGATCATTCTTATGATTAACAGGTGTTGAGAAATGTGATGCCAAATATTGACAACTTTGAGCAACTTGAGCACTTAAGAGATTTCACTGCTAGGGTGTGGCCCGCAACAATGGGATGAGTTGGAAAGGAAAATGAAGGCATTTCTAGCATAAACCCAACCACCTTGACGTGTACGAGCTGACAGTTTGGTGTCAGGATGAGTGGATTGAAAGATGGGGCATTGTGCAACTTTTCATTGAACTCATTTGACGCTTTTTATCGCAACTGAGAAAGTGTCACCACAAGCAATTGGATCTGAGTCTACCTAAACCAAGAGGATTTTTTAGAGTGCTATAACATGACCCCATAGGATAAGATGACTCATTCTTATGATTAATGGGTGTCGAGAAACATGAAGCCGAATATTGACAACTTTGAGAAACTTGAGCACTTAAGTGATTTCGCTACTAGGGTGTGGCTCACAACGATCGAATGAGTTGGAGAGAAAAATAAAGGAATTACTAGCATAAACCGAACCACCCCAACATGGATGAGTTGATAGTTCAGTGCCGCGATGAGAAGATTGAAAGATGGGGCATTGTGCAACTTTTCATTGAACTCATGTGATGCTTTTTGTCACAACTGAGAAAGTGTCACCATGAGCAATTTGATCTGAGTCTAGCTAAACCAAGAGAGGATTTTTAGAGTGCCATAACATGACCCCATAGGATTAGACAACCTGTTCTTATGATTAACAGGTGCTGAGAAACGTGATGCCGAATATTGACAACTTTGAGCAACTTGAGCACTTAAGTGATTTCGCTGCTAGGGTGTGGCCCGCAACAATCAGATGAGTTGGAGAGAAAAATGAAGGAATTCCTACCATAAAACCAGCCACCCTAACATGTACGAGCTGACAGTTCAGTGCCACGATGAGCGGATTGAAAGATGGGGCATTGTGCAACTTTTCATTAAACTCATGTGATGCTTTTTGTCTCAATAGAGAAAGTGTCAGCACGAGCAATTGGATCTGAGTCTACCTAAACCAAGAGAGGCTTTTTTAGAGTTCCATAACATGACCCTTTAGGATCAAACAATTCATTCTTATGATTAACAGGTGCCAACAAATGTGATGCCGAATATTGACAATTTTTCACACTTTGAGCACTTAGGGATTTTGATGCTAGGGAGTGGCCCACATCAATTGGTTGAGTTCAATAGAGGAATGAAGGCATTCCTAGCATAAACTCTACCACTTAGATGTGTACAAGCTGATGGTTTGGTTCCATGACAGGTGAATTGAAAGATGGGGCACTATGCAACTTTTCATTGAACTCATGTGATGCTTTTTGTCACAACCGTGAAAGTGTCGCGACAAGCAATTGGATCTAAGTCTACCTAAATCGAGAGAGGCCTTTTTAGAGTGCCATAACACAACCTCGTAGGATTAGATTAATCTTTCTTACATGTCACTAACATCGAGAAAAACAATACCAAATTTTGACAATTTTTCACACTTTGAGTGATTGACAACAAATAAGCAATTTTTACATCTTTTACCATATTAGCCTAAAACTTCATGAAATGATTCCATATGTTCTCTAATTGTCCAAAATGACATTATTTACATAAAATCACACAATAAAAGACAAAAACACAAATTTTAATATTGCAATACCTCGAGTAGTCAAAAAATACAAGTCATGTACATATATCCAAATATGATTGATATTACAATTTTTTGCATTTACATTTAATCCAATGAACCATCTAAATCTACTCTACACTTTATCATGTCTAGTATGGCCTCAAGGTTAGACTCACGAACCTTCCATAGGTTCTTGTTTAGTGGTCTACCCCATATCTAATCAAATGAGCATTTGAAGCTACATCAAGGTTAGAATAATGAAGAATCTTCCTATGTGTCTCGAAGTCCTCGAATAACCACAAGTTAGACTTCTTCACTGGGTACCTTCTAAGCCATGTACCAGTAAAAACTACTGATCCTATGGGGTACTCAATATTTTCTACATCTACCACAAGGCCATCCAATTTCTTTTTTGCATCCACACAACGACACAGGTAATAATTTGTTCCTTACCCATTGTCTTCATCTGCAATAGCTAGATAAACATGTCCTGCAATGATAAAGTGAGAAGAATTTAGCAAAACAAATATGGTAAAATATTAAGGTACAAAAAATTACATGTGGATAATTTACCTAATTGGACTAAATCTAACACATGGTCAAAGTCAATTGATGCTTCCATCTGTGTGAGTTGTAGTGCACTCGGAGGTCAATATGTCTCAAGTGGGATTAGAGGCCTCATACACCATTCGTCCACCCACACCTTTGAATCACGCTCATTATAGGAACCATCTCTACATGAAGAACAATAACATTGTATCTGTTGTGTATGGATAGTCCATGAACCTGCATTAGAGCTTTTGAAAGAGTGTAGCTCACTCGATCTTGTCAATGTACAACAATCTTAAAATTTTGCAATGTTAGTATCATCTACCAAACAAAAAAATATGCGAACTGAAGACTTACCTTGATTACCTGGACCAATTGTACCATTTCGCCAGTGAACAATCAATTTTGTATCTCTCAAGTTTGCATTCCCTTTGTACTTTA
Organism: Cryptomeria japonica; assembly: GCF_030272615.1. Classification (NCBI taxonomy): domain Eukaryota; kingdom Viridiplantae; phylum Streptophyta; class Pinopsida; order Cupressales; family Cupressaceae; genus Cryptomeria; species Cryptomeria japonica. The sequence goes on along the minus strand of NC_081406.1, from coordinate 286,338,895 downwards.
ACTCTTCTCGTGCTAAAGGTTTTTTAAAACATGCTTCTCCACCATCATGCTCCCCTTTTCCATGCCCAGCCTTAGATAAATTCCACATATGTTAAATAGCAGTCAACTTATGAATCCTATTCAACCAATAAAACATCTAAGAGTTCTTAAATTATGATGCACAATTATCTGACCATATGATATGTTGACGGAATGATATGCCTCGGCTAGCCAAATCATCATAGAATATTTGAAAATAGCCTTGCACAAACTCTATAGAGCGTGAACAATCATCACTGATGTAAAAATGATACTCCTTCAATATCTTCCTATCCTCTTCCATACTATCATGTAGATGAATGAATTCTATATGCACAAATATAGCAACTTGTGTGGAGTTGTAATATTGTGATTGCACCTCGTTCTAATGTTGTAGTGTGTAGCTCTATGCAAAGTCAATAATTGAAACAATATGGTGTTGTTATGGGTCGTATGGTGTTATAAGGGGTCATATGGTGTCTTATGACCCCTTAGGACACTATATGACACCTTAGGTGTCATTACGGATCATATTGTGTCTTAACGGGTCATATGGTGTGTTATGACCCCTTAAGGCACAATATGACCCCTTAGGACACCTTATGTTGTCATTATGGGTCATATAGTGTCCTAATGGGTCATATGGTGTCCTAAGGGGTCATAAGACACTTAATGACTGCTTAGGACACCATACGACCCATAATGACACTATATGGTGTCCTAAGGGATCATATAGTGTCCTCAGGGGTCATATGGTGTCCTATGACCCCTTAGGACACAACATGAACCCTAATGATACGTAAGGGGTTATATGGTGTCCTAAGGGGTCATAGGACACTATATGACTCATTAGGACACCATATGACCCCTTAGGACACCACATGACCCATAACTATATTATATGGTCTTCTAAGGGGTCACATGGTGTCCTAAGGGGTCATAAGACACAATATGACACCTTAGGACACCATATGACCCCTTAGGACACCATATGACCTTTTAGGAAATAATATAGTGTCGTTATGGGTTGTATGGTGTCCTAAGGGGTCATATGGTGTCCTATGACCCCTTAGGACACCATATGACCCCTTAGGACATAATATGGTGTTGTTATGGGTCGTATGGTGTCCTAAGAGGTCACATGGTGTCCTATGACCCCCTAAGATACCATATGATCCCTTAGGTGTCGTTAGGAATCATATTGTATCTTAGTGGGTCATATGGTGTGTTATGACCCCTTAAGACACAATATGACCCCTTAAGACACAACATGACCCCTTAGGTCACATGGTGTCCTAAGGGATCATAAGACACAATATGACACCCTAGGACACCATATGACCCCTTAGGATAGAATATGGTATTGTTATGGGTCGTATTGTGTCCTATGACCCCTTAGAACACCATATGACCCCTTGGGACACAATATGGGGTTGTTAAGGTTCATAGTGTCCTAAGGGGTCATATGGTGTCCTATGACCCCTTAGGACACCATATGGCCCCTTAGGACACAATATGGTGTGGTTATGGGTCATATGGTGTTCTAAGGGGTCATATGGTGTCCTATGACCCCTTAGGACACCATATTGCCCCTCAGGTGTCGTTAGGGATCATATTGTGTCTTAATGGGTCATAAGGTGTGTTATGACCCCTTAAGACACAATATGACCCCTTAGGACACCTTATGTTGTCATTATAGGTCATATGGTGTCCTAAGGGGCATATTGTGTCCTAAGGGGTCATAAGACACCTAATGACCACTTAGGACACCATAGGACCCATAATGACACCATATGGTGTCCTAAGGAGTCATATAGTGTCCTAAGGGGTCATATAGTGTCCTAAGGGATCATATGGTGTCCTATGACCCCTTAGGACCAAATATGAACCCTAATGATATGTAAGGGGTTATATGGTGTCCTAAGGGGTCATAGGACACCATATTACCCGCTAGGACACCATATGACCCCTTAGGACACCATATGACCAATAACAATACTATATGGTGTTCTAAGGGGTCACATAGTGTCTTAAGGAATCATAAGACACAATATGACACCTTAGGACACCATATGACCCCTTAGGACACAATATGGTGTTGTCATGGGTCTTATTATGTCATATGACCCCTTAGGACACAATATGGGGTTGTTAAGGGTCATAGTGTCCTAAGGGGTCATATGGTGTGATATGACCCCTCAGGACACCTTATGACCCCTTAGGACACCATATGACCCATTAAGACACAATATGGGGTTGTCAAGGGTCATAGTGTTGTGAGGGGTCATAATATGTAGTATGACCCCTTACAACACCATATGACCCCTTAGGACACAATATGGGGTTGTTAAGGGTCATAGTGTCGTAAAGGGTCATATTGTGTCCTATGACCCCTTAGGACACCATATGACACCTTAGGATACAATATGTTGTTGTTATGAGTCATATGGTGTCCTATGAGCCGTTAGGGAACCATATGACCCCTTAGGACACAATATGGTGTTGTTATGGGTTGTATGGTGTTCAAAGGGGTCATATGGTGTTCTATGACCCTTAGGACACCAGATGACACCTTAGGAAACAATAAGGTGTTGTTATAGGTTGTAAGGTGTCCTTAGGGGTCATATTGTGTCCTATAACCCCTTAGGACACCATATGAGCCTTTAGATGTCGTTAGGGATCATATTGTGTCTTAACGAGTCATATGGTGTGTTATGAGCCCTTAAGACACAATATGACCCCTTAGGACACCTTATTTTGTCATTATGGGTTGTATCATGTTCTAAGGGGTAATATGGTGTCATAAGGGGTCATAGGACATGTAAGGACCACTTAGGACACCATACGACCCATAATGACAACATATGGTGTCCTAAGGGGTCATATAGTGTCCTAAGGGGTCATATGGTGTCCTATGATCCCTTAGGACACAATATGAACCCTAAAAACACATAAGGGGTTATATGGTGTTTTAAGGGGTCATAAGACACTATATGACTCTTTAGGAAACCATATGACCACTTAGGAAACTATATGACCCATAACAACACTATATGGTGTTATAAGGAGTCATAGGGTTGTTACTACTTATCAAATTGCCATTAGTTTCATATCCAAAGTCATACTATATTCTAGCTGGTTAGTATTATAGAATCATGCTGTCGGTACACACAGAGAAGTCGGTATGAACAGTCTGGTCAGTTACTAAAGAAAGCAGTCACAGAACACAGTATTCATCGAGTTGTTTACCAAGTAAAGGTTCATGGCTACCGAGTGGTAAAGTTAACTCACCGAGTTGATATTCATTGAGTGAAATGTTTTACTAGATACATTGAACCTGGACATGCACATGAAAACATGTTACAAGATCGAGGCACATCTAACTATTTTTGCATTGGAAATTACACTATGAGATTATGTATGATTACAAGGCCAATCTAACCTATGAGATATTTTGTTTTGTTATTCATTTGAAGAATCTTTTTGTAAGATCAAAGCAATGAATCAGATCACTGCTGTAAGAGATCTATATATACAACATGATTCTAGGGGTAGATACATGATATGATATGACATGATATGATGTGATAAGAGATGCAATGAGATAGCAGTGTGTATGCATGAAGGAAGACTGTTACAGAGACACAGAGAGGTCATTGAGAAGGTTATCAGTGAACAGTCAAAGAACAGAGTAAACATAAGGGTTTACCGAGTTTCATTATGGGTTACCGAGGTATGCTACAAGCTAGGTAATCTTATTCAGAGCACATAGAATTTTCTTTAACATTTTAGATGTAAAGTTGCAGATATTTGTAATGAATATATTGTGATATTTTGAAGTTGTAAGAGAAACCTTTAATAGGGTAAAAGACTGTAACCAAGTCTATAAATTGTAAATCCTTTAACCAGGTGCTACACTTATATAGTGTTGTAAAAATCCTTTAGTAAGGTAGATCTAACTGATCTTAATACTCCTAATAGGGTAAGCTATCAGAAATAGCTAAATGTTTTTCTAACCAAGCATTCTTTATTATTGCAGTAGTGAAGTTGTGGGTGCCATCCCCAGTGCAGTTTTTCTCTCTAACCAAGAGTTTATGCGTGACCAAAATATATGTGTTATGGAGTGAATCATGTATGATTGTTATCTATTGATTATAGGTTTATTTTATGTTACTACACTATTTTGTTTATGCATAATAGTAAGGTTATTATAGAGGAAAAGTTTTGGAGTACTGATTCACCCCTCCCCTCTCAGTACATTAGATTTCTATATTGGGCCTAACAATTGGTATCAAAGCTTGAATCTTGGAAAAGGGTTTAACCACCTAAAGAGAAAGATCTTAGCAATGGAAGGCTACAAATAATCTCGAAGGATTGTGCATCTTCAAGAAGAGCTGGATAATGCAAATCAAGTGATTGCAGACATGTGGAGGCAAATGCAAAAATCTCTGAAAGTAAGGAGAAGATTATCTGATGACTTGCAGGATTCTCAAGAGCTAGTGGAACAAATCGAGACATCATCTGAGAACAATATATTTGAAGAAACTAAAGAAATGATTGGAATGTTGAAAGAAAAGAACAAAGGATTGGTTGATCAACTAAAAGCAATGAAAAGAGAACATGAAGATTTCAGTACACAAATGACTGAAAATATAGATGCATTAAGGAGAGCTGAGGATAAAGCAAGAGATCTACAAAGAGAGAAAAAACAACTTGAAGCTCTAGTATCTGATAAGGATGATGAAATTATAAGGTTAACTGGTATTCAACAAAACACAACAGATCAACTAGGTTATGCTCATCATGAAGCAATTCTGAAGAATGATGAAAATCAATCATTGAAACTTGAAGTATCAAGGTTGATTGTTGAACTTGAAACAGAAAAGAAATCCAAAGTCATTGGAGAAAAGTTATGAAGCATCAAAGATGTTGGATGAGAAACTGAATATAAGAAGACTCTACAAAGACGAAGGACTTGGTTACAAAGGAAAAGACTCTACCGAGAAAGGAATTAATACTACTGAGAGAGGAGAATCATCAAAACAAGCTGAAAAAAGAAATAACATCAAAAGGAAGAAGCCTATTTGCTACTACTATGGAAATCAAGGTCATACTGCAAACATATGCCAGATCAGAAAATGTAAGCAACCGAATATCTGTAAGACCAATAGATATTGTTATAATTGCAATAAATATGGTCACATACCTAATCAATGTAGGACAAAGTCTATCAACAACCATCAGAAGGAAAAATTCAAAGGGTTTTGTAAAAACTGCAATAGATATGGACATAGTATCGAGAAATGCTAGTTTAAGCAAAAGAACTACATGAAGTATCCACACTGAGTAAACACTAGAGATTCTTACCGACAATATGTAGTATTACCATGGGATTACAATACAAGGATATGGTGTGAATGTTCTAGAAGATATGGACATATAAGTGCCAACTGTTTTATAAGGTTTAGAATGAACAACCGAAGATCATGGAGAAATCCCGGTATGGCATGTTCTCATTGTCACAAAGCTAGACATTTAGCTGGAGATTGCAAAGATCAACTGAGAAGAGACACTGAGGAGATAAAAGAAAAATTCAAGATGATTTGGAAAAAGAAAGAAATTATGTCTGATGAAGAAAGCACCTTACCTATCGAGTTAGGTGCACCTATTTCAAATTAATCAAGAAAAGGTATGAAGGGACTGCATTCTTTAAAAGTTAAATCATAATAGTTCCTATTTTATTATGAACAGAATTCAAAATCTGCATAGTTAAGATGTAATTAGAAAGTTTGCATACTATATAGGAAACCTGTCAAGCCAGTTAACAAAGCAAAGTTGGATACTCGGTGAAAACAGAAAATGAAGTAAATCGGTAAAAGGTGAACCAAGTGCATTTAATATCATGACCTAACTTGCACAGAGCCTAATAAGGTATTTTTGAGTACTTAAAAGTGTTTTCGCAATCATTTTCATTTACCCAAGTTTTTGAGAAGCAGAGCAGAGCGAATCAAAGAAACCAAACTTCATTCAGAGCAAATTTTCAAGGTATTTACATCAATCTATTCACACTGTTTAGCTGGTTTTTGATCTAGTCAAATTGCTAGTGTCTACTAAGTGTGAAGAGTAAGCTACTTGTAAACCCTAAGGGTAACCTATTCAATTTTACTTGAGATCTACCATGGCGCCCAAGATCCAAGACCCTATAGTTGTCCAAAATGTGGAGAAGCCATCTCTGAAGTATTCCCTAACTCCTAAAGTCACCTCAAAACTAGATGATAAAACTACATTTTCAGTCATCCCGGATCGAGTCTTATTGGTAGAAGATGTCAGATTCTTTACCAAGTGCCGTGTTGAGGAACTTGGTCATGTAGAGATTAGTGACACATATGATGAACTATGCACTGATGGCAAACTGGATAGTAAATTTGAACATATCATAATCAAGGGATTAACTGAAGCCCTAGTCTATCCTCATGTGTTCAAACCCCAATGGGCTAAGTTTGTATTGAACAGAGTACATGACGATTTCACATGGCTACAAGAGAAACCATTCAAGATCACGAAGGAAGTCATTCACCTGATCACCAGATATCCCATCTATGATCATGCTCGTGCACAGAAAATGATATCACAAAAGGAGCTAATCAGTCTAACCGGAGTAGAATCTGATTACCGAGGACTGAAATTGAATAATGTCACTAATGCAGAACTCAAGTTTGCAATTAGAGTCATTGGTTACTATTTCTTCCAATTTGCAAGGGAAAATAGTGTACCATGTGCTGCAGTGGACCTGGCCTACAAAATAGTAAAGAAGGGAATGAAAGTAGAATTATGTGAAGTGCTACTAAAGAACTTATTTGAGAACCTGAACACAATAAGGAAGCCAAAGAAGAACAAATCAGCAAACACACTCAAGTTCAGTTCACTACTTGTCTGTATGTTTTTCTATTTTGAAAAGTTCTTTCCCTCAGTCGGTAAAGTAGTATGGGAGCTACACCAACCTATCACCCATTAGATCAATGATTACATCAAGAAGTTAGGAGATAACTTTAATGATGTCATGGATGATTACTTCAGCAAATTCCAAGAGAAAATGCACAATAGGTACAGGATCCCACCACAGCTGGTTGAAAAATACAAGGACGATATATGTTTTGAAGTCAACATTGATTATTGCTATGTAAATGCTATTGAACCAAGGATTCAGTCATTGCAACCAATGGGTTATGAAATTGATTATGACATCACACAACAAAAAATTGATGCCTACCTATCATTGCCAAGGCATGCAACTAAACTAAGGTATGGAACCTATGAAGAGGTAAAGGAGAAAGTAAAAATGAGCATTGTAGTTCCTAAGGCTACAAGGAAAGCTACAAAGATGATAAAAGCTTTATCTAAAAATTTTAGAGAAGAATCCTCATCTACACCTGTCAAAAGCAATCTTTCCATTACCGAGGAAGAATCAAAAGCATAGGAGGCTACAATAACATTGAGCACAGAGTTGCCAAAGGGAAAAGTTCTAAAAAGAAAGAAACATGACATCACAAAGGCCCTGCCAACTCCACCAACAAAGAGACCCAACACTAGAGCATCAGCTGCATCACTGAGCAAGAAACAAAAGATTGTTGTCATTCCTAAGGTAACAAAGACTTACAAGAAATCTACTCAGAGACTCATTTTGGTAAAAGCGTCGAGTGATACAAAGTCTGAGGATGCTAACAAATTCCAGATTGTGAAGAGCAAAAAGACAAACATTCATAGTGTTGAAAACTTTTGTGCCAATATTAAGGAATACAGTGGATTTGTAGGATTCATATATGTTAAGTATGAGTCTAGGAACAATGATGAGAAATGACAGATTGAAGAATTTGTCATATGTACACTTCTAAAGTTTTGGTTAGCACCATTGGAACTAGCAAAGTCACTTCCGAGTGAACTCTACTCACATATTGATAACAGATGGAAATATGCAATGGATTCAGAAAGACAAATAAGAGAAAGAAGTCTTGTCCACTTATTTCCTAACATGTCCATAGCTAAAATCAAGGAGCATTTGTCCACATATAATCCAAAATTTCTTGTGGAACAGAGAGCCTTAAAATTGATGAATGGGCTATATATTGATGTGGAGAATGAGACTAAGGCCAAGTGGCAGGAGATCTTCAAACAAAAGGATGTCAGTGAACAATCTCAAATTGAAATTGTTGATGTCACCAAGCAAGATCCAGATGTCACCAAGCAAGGTCCAAACTTGGTTGACACAATACAAATTGATGAAGCTACACTAGAGCAAGAAATGATTGAAGGCACCACTTATGCAAAACTTGTGTCTAGTGAATTGGTCTTAGAACAAGTTCAACCTTATCCACCGGTGAAGCCAACAGTACCAACCAAAGCCCCCAAGGACACCGAACAAGTTACCAAAGGTAACAAATCTGAAGCTGCAACAGACACAACAAAAGATCAATTGTCTTAGGGATAGACAAGCACAACAAATATTACAGCAGAGACCCTTAGCACTGAGCCATCGAAAGACACTATAACTACTACAGGAACAGTGCAAAGTGTTGTATCTATCAAGCAACCTACCAAGGGACATCAAGACTCACAAGCACTTGTCTTAGTGCCCCAGACAAAAGGAAAAGAGAAGAAGGTGAGAAAGCATGGTTTTAAATTTGACTTATCTAAACCAATCGTGTTGCCCAATGTCGACATCTCCAAATTAAAAGGACAAGAACTCACTGAATTCGGTGAACTATGCAAAGAAAAGGCCGAATAGGAGAAACAACTGGCAATACAGAAAAAGAACAAGGTACTTCAAAAGGTTAGGACACTACTCACAGAAATGCTACCATCAGCAACAGTGTCAACCGATGCATCCATCCATATTTAATTGGATGAACTCCTTAATCAGATTGAAACATCTGGAGTTGATGCATCCGAATACCTAAGCAAGATCAAGGATAAAGAGCTCACAACAAAAATGATAGAGGAAGTCCAAAAATCAATTGCTATTGGCAAGGTAAAACTTGTCAAATTCATTACTGAGTTGACCCCTCAACTCAAGGGCATTCTTTATTTATTCTAGAAATTGTGTACATTTTCTTTATTTATTAACGACATCAAAAATAAAATTGATGCAATTGAGAAAGAGACCATCGATCTCTCATCCAAGTTGACCATTGAGCCTAATTCAGTTCAGAATTTTTACAAAAAGCTACAACAGCTCATGGCTCAACAATTAGAACTGAGGAATGCAGAGCATAAAATTAGGATGGATATAATGACCCTTCAAACATTATTCCTTCCTCATCTCTCATCAGTCCAAGAGCAACCTAACTAAGCTACAAGCTTATCAACTACCCAAGAGGGAAGCACTCTTGATGGCTTGATATCACTCTTATCTGATATTCAAGCACAAAAATCATTAATGGAAAGTCTCAAGGACTCACTCTCAGTCACCCTCACCGACGCTCGGACCAAGTATAAGACTATTTTTGATCAGTTATTGCCTCCGGATGCAAATTAAGTTTTTAATGTTTGTCAGAAAGGGGGAGTAATATTATGTTACTACACAGAGGAAAGCCCAACAAAGGGGGAGTAATTCTACACTTGGAGAGTAGTACAGTTTTGATAACACAATTTTGGGTATTGTATACAAGGGGAGTATATCGAGCAAAATATACAGAGCATTCAGAGCACACAAGTACAGTACAGAACCAAACCAAACATGCAAAATTTAGAGTTATGTACAGGATAATGATAAGGGGAGTATATCTGCATATACTATTGACTATTGTACATATTGTCAAGTATAGTCATTTTGTCAAGTATATAGTTTTTTGAGTTATGACTTTGTAAGTAGTTTTTGTCAAACATCTCAACTAATGTCAAAAGGGGAGATTGTTACTACTTATCAAATTGCCATTAGTTTCATATCCAAAGTCATACTATATTCTAGCGGGTTAGTATTACCAAATCATGCAATCGGTACACACAGAGAAGTCGGTATGAACAGTCTAGTTGGTTACTGAAGAAAGCAGTCACAGAACAAAGTATTCACCGAGCTGTTTACCAAGTAAAGGTTCATGGCTACCGAGTGGTAAAGTTAACTCACCGAGTTAACTCATAGAATCTTTTTGTAAGATCAAAGCAATGAATCAGATCACCGTTGTAAGAGATCTATATATACAACATGATTCTATAGTTAGATACATGATATGATATGACATGATATGATGTGATAAGAGATGCAATGAGATAGCAGTGTGTATGCATGAAGGAAGACTTTTACAGAGACACAAAGAGGTCACCGAGAAGGTTATCAGTGAACAGTCTAAGAACAGAGTAAACAGAAGGGTTTATCGAGTTTCATTATGGGTTACCGAGGTATGCTACAAGCTAGGTAATCTTATTTAGAGCACATAGAATCTGCTTTAACATTTTAGATGTAAATTTGCAAATATTTGTAATGAATATATTGTAATATTTTGAAGTTGTAAGAGAAACCTTTAATACGGTAAAAGACTGTAACCAAGTTTATAAATTGTAAATCCTTTAACCAGGTGCTACACGTATATAGTGTTGTAAAAATCCTTTAGTAAGGTAGATCTAACTAATCTTAATACTCCTAACAGGGTAAGCTATCATAAATAGCTAAATGTAGCTCTAACCGAGCATTCTTTATTATTGTAGTAGTGAAGTTGTGGGTACCATCCCCACCGCAGTTTTTCTCTCTAACTAAGAGTTTCTATGTGACCAAAATATATGTGTTATGGAGTGAATCATGTATGATTGTTATCTGTTGATTATAGTTTTATTTTATGTTACTGCACTATTCTGTTTATGCATAACCGTAAGGTTATTACAAAGGAAAAGTTTTGGAGCATTGATTCACCCCTCCCCTCTCAGTACATTAGCTTTCTATATTGGTCCTAACAATGGTGTCCTAAGGGGTCATCTGGTGTCATATGACCCCTTAGGACATACACCTTATGACCCCTTAGGACACCATATGACCCATTAAGACACAATATGGGGTTGTTAAGGGTCATAGTATCATGAGGGGTCATAATGTGTCCTATGACTCCTTAGGACACCATATGACCCCTTAGGATACAATATGGGGTTTTTAAGGGTCATAGTGTATGTAGACACTAAAAAATGGTCAACACATGTGTCTCCTATTTTTAACATATCATGCACCTAGTGCCTCTTAGGTTTAATTAATTAATTAAACCCCCTTTTACTAACGATTCTTCTAAGTCCTAAATAAATAAATTTAATAATTTATTTATTTATCCCTTTTGTCCATTAATTAAATAAATTCATTTTATTTAATTAACTAATTCATAAATATGACCAATAAATTAATAAATCATTTTATTAATTTATCATATTTATCTTCCTCCAAAATAAAGATAATTAATAAATTTTATTTATTAATTCATCTTTATTTCCTGCTTTTCTTAATTTTTTATTCTTCCATTTTATCCTCTTATATGGAGATCTTTAATAATTTTTAATTATTAAATCTTCTGATATATCCTCCTAATTTTCAAACTTGGAAACTAATATCTTTAATTGATTTTCAAAAATCAATCTTTTTGGCAATATCTCATTAATCTTAATTTAAAAATTAAAAAATGAGGTATGCATCTTCAAAAATCTACTTTTTGTGATAGGATATTTTATTTATTTTTAATTCTTCTATTTATCTTTTCGAATGAAAATATTTAATAAATTTTTACTTATTAAAACCTTCTTGATATTTTCAACATGCTAATTTGGTATTTATGAGAAGATAATTAAAGATTTTATTATTATTCTCATAATATCTTCCAATTTGCTTTCTTCTATTTTCATCCTTTCCTGAATGGCAGCTCTTTTGTGCACTCAATCTTGTCTGTTGATTATTTTTAGTCCTGAATTAATCTTGTCCATATAGTCAATCCTCAATTTTTCTATAAATTGTACTCTTTTATTCATCATTTTCAACCACTTTTCGAATATCCTCGTGCTGTCAAACTCATTTGCAATCTTGCTCTCTTTCTCACACTTGCATTTTGTAGGTGAAGCCCACATGTTTGGAGGAAAAAGAGAAACAATGGAGAATCATGGAGGAAGTACTTCGTTATGGTTTGCATATTTATTTTAAGTGTTTTGTCTTCATAGCTCTATTGAATGTATTGGGATTTCTTTCATAGCTTGTTAGCTTTTTATGGTTAGCTAATATAGGTTATGAATCTTATGCTCAAATTCCCTATTAAATTTTCTAGTGAACCTGACGTGAACACATAAATCTGACAATTTTGTGAGTCTGATATTTGCATGCAGGTTTTATGTGTGGATTTGTTTTTGCATGCAGGTTTTTGGTGTTAATCCATTGTTGCATGCAGGCTTTTTAGACTAATCCATTGTTGCATGTAGGTTTTTTGTCCTAATACATTGTTGCATGCAGGTTTTTTAAACTAATTTGTTGTTGCATGCAGGTTTTATGTGAGGATATGTTGTTGCATGTGTATTTTTTTGGACTAATCCATTGTTGCATGCAAGTTTTTTGCACTAATATGTTGTTGCATGCAGGTTTTATGTGAGCATCTGTTGTTGCATGTGTATTTTTTGGACTAATCCATTGTTGCATGCAGGTTTTTTGCACTAATATGTTGTTGCATGCAAGTTTTATGACAAGATCTATTATTGCATGTGGGTTTTATGGATTCTAAACAATGATTTATGTAGGATTTCTTAACATGCAATGAACAAAAAATCTTCACATAGTTTAATTAGAGGGATTCAATGAACAACAAATCTTCACATATCCTAATCAGGAGGTTTTAATGAACAACAACTCTTCACATAGCCTAATTAGGAGATTTGAATGAATCCTACAATTCTAACATAGTTTTAATTAAGATTTGGATCAAAGAACAACAACAAATTCCATATTTCATGCATGCAAAGGGTTTAAAATAAACAACAAATTGCATTTAATCATGGCTTAAATTGATCAATTTTTTTTGAAATTAATGTGGAATTAATCTCATCTAGTCTTAATTAGGATGCATTTGAATCAATAAACTCATTTGATTTTCTAAAGGTCAAAAAAATCAATGCTTAGCATGTCTTTTTTTTAATTTTGTTTGTGTGTTTTTAGCCTTTAGATAGTGGGCCTGCCTCCCAATTTGTCAGAGGGAATGATCCTAAGTGGTGATAGGGTTGAAGACAAACCCCTTCCAAACCACTCTAAATAACTATGGATGCAATGAAAGTTGTAGACAATAGGTACTAGAATGGTACTACGACGATTTATTCGCCGGATCAATACCCACCCGAATGGATGCCTTAACTAGAACCTTTTGTTTGTAGAGACCAAAAACCTTCTATCTGTTGGCTCAGGCATTGTGATACGTGCATGCCAAAGATACCTCTCATGTACTCCTTAGTTAGAGATAGCAAGTTCTTGGGAAGTGATGCCCCTTGAACTCGAAGCTGTGTATGCCCGAGAAGTGAGTGCACTATAAGGGGGAGCTAGTGCTACTAAGCATCTAGCTATCCAACTGAGTGTTGTATTTTATGGTTAGAGGATTCAACAGATATTGCCCCGGCTAGCCATAGGATATGTTGTGAATGAGCATGATTGTCTTGGGTCTAAGTCCAAACATCTTGTCTTTTGTGATTGTCAAAAGTTGAATTATACAATTTTCACAAAACATCATTTGTCAAACAAGTCCAAACATTGTCCAAACAAGGTTTTAAAAAAAAGAGCATTCATCCAATAAAGTTCAAAACATGGCTTTCAAACACATTGAAAAACTTGTCTCAACATTCATGTCACTTAGATTTAGGTCCTTCATAGTACATACTTAGGTTCTAGGACATAGTAATTGCACTCCATTCAGTCCATTTCATTGTTAGGTGTCCTCATTTTGAACATAGGTTCAACACCATTTTCCTAAGTTTTGCATGTCATTATTAGGTCCTCTCTTAGGTGTCCTTTTTCATGTCATTATTAGGTTTTATCCTAGGTGCCCTTTTGCATGCCATTATTAGGTCCTATCTTAGGTGTCCTTTTGCATATCATTATTATATCTTCTCCTAGGTGTCATTCTGCATACCAAAATTAGGTCCTCTCTTAGGTGTCATTTTGCATACCAACACTAGGTCCTTTCTAGGTTTTCATTTTTCATAATCATTGTCAAATACCAAAGTTAGGTTTCACCTAGGTCATATTCTTTGCATATCAAAAAGTCATTCCTTTGCATATGTCCTTTTCCACGTAGGGTAATATCATTTCATAGTCTAACCCTAAGTTTGGTCTTAGGTTAACATTATCATACATTTGCACCTACATCTTTAGTGTCATATCATTGTGTCATAATCAACTTTTGTCCATATCATCATATAAGGTCACATTTGCATACCCTAAGTCTCTCTTCATAACTTAGGTCATTATCATATCATATTGTAGGCTTGCACCTTAGATCATTGTCTTTTTTCATATAGTGTCAAAATTAGGTTTTTGTCATACTTGAGGATTCAATTCTTTAGATTAAACCTTAAGTTGTTGTTAGGAAGTCTTGAGCTCATCCAACATTTTTATTCTGTCAAAATGATTTTAGCAAACCTAGCTTAGTATCCAAGAATATAGGTGAGACATTGTCATTTGTCCTATTGTCATTTTTTCCTTTGTCCTTTTAAGGTCTAGACTTCATTTCAATATCCCAAGGGTCATGTCTTTAGGGTTGTATTTCAAAGGTTTGTCCAAACCTAAAAAAAAACAACAAAAAATTAGGTTGCATTACCATTTCTTAAGATTGCATATCATTTCCAAAAATTCTTGAAATAACAACAAAAAAAATAGGTTACACTTAGTTGCATAACATTATCAAACTATAGAAACTCAAAGGTCCAAAGCAAGGTCACATTTTCAATGCATTTAGTTGCATCTAGTTGTCATTCCAAAAATTCAAAAACTCCAAAAGCATTTAGTTGCATTGTCATCCTTTTAGGTTGCATTTGTCAATCCCATTAGTTGCATTGCATAGTGACATGTTTGTTGAAATGAGGTCTCAACCTTCTTATGAAGCCATGTCATCACAATTGAGCAATCAATCATGTCAATCCAATCTCTACATGTCTCATAACTTGGATCAAACTTATCATGATGATTTAAATGTCCAAATAGAAAAACTAGAGGAGAAACTAGCTCAAGAAAAGGAGATATTGGAACAAAAAGTGAAAAACAATGAGAAGATTAGATCCCAAATGTCCAAAACATTTCAAAAGTTTCAAGGTCCAAACCCAAAATTTGAGCCAATTGATGTAAGATCTCTTATCGAACAATCAAACATACCATCTCTCCTCTCACAAATAGAGACGATGAAACAATTTCAAGAAAAGAGACAACAACATTATGTGCCTCCACAACAGGAACAAGAAGGTGTTTACTATCAATCACATTTTCAACCATCACAACCAATTGTTCAATAGTTCGAACATTTCCAACAGACACAACCAATGTTCCAACATATACAACCAATAGTCCAATTTCAACAATACGTCCAACCAACTATAAAATGTCAACAAATGGTTCAACCAATGGTGGAATATCAATGTCAACAACTACAACCAAACATTCAAAAACAAAGGTTCCAGCACACACCAACCCAAGTTTCAAACATGTCAGAACAATTGAACCAAGTCCAATATCAAAACATGACATCAAACCAAGACCAAATTCTTGCCAAGAAAGTTAAAAATATAAATCCAATCATGTCAAAACCTCACAAGGATTCAAATGCATCTCCAAAGAAAGGTGGCCTTATTAGACAAATCTTAAAGAGAGTCCTAAGTGATTTTCCCAAGGATGGTCAAAATCATACACCAATGTCTAGCAATGGCTCATCCATCCATCAAGAATTTGGCCCTCAATTTTCCTCCACTTCCCCTCCCATTCCATCATATTTTGAAGTTTCACAAGAGCAATTTACACGATCACCTCCAAATGATGCATCAAATAATGCATCCTCCCAAGGATTGTTTTCCACATAAATATATGCTAATCAATTAATTTATACAAATCCCTTGTACTATTTGGAAACACAAGATTTAATGCCATCAAATGCTTCTCTTTTAGAGAGTCCCATTCAAATTCCATCCCCTTTGTTCCAAAGCATTCATCCCTTGCCAAAATCCCCCATGCATATCCAAAGTCCAACCCCATGTCAGGAGGATAATTTAGAGCATGAAGAAACGTGTCTTGAAATAGATGAAGATCAAGATCTTGAAACCTTATCATCCCATCCAATTGTTGACCAGGATCTCATCTTCCCAAAAACTCATGATGATTCTCCTTTTTTTGTCCATCCTATCCAAATTCCTATTGACACTCCATTCCCTAAGGAAGATCAAGATATCCCAATCCATCCAATCCCAAATGACCCCCTTCCATTTTATGAAAAAAATGTCCTTTCAAATCCCATTGACATTCCACTTCCTAAGAAAGATCAAGATATCCCTTCCATCCTTTCCAATGATCCCATTGAAAGTCAAGAGCAAAGCATGTTTAAAGAGGATTCCAATGATCTTCCTCCTTGTCAAGGTCAAATTATTCCTTTAAATCCTCCACAAGATCCTTTTGTTCCTCCATCTCCTTATCTTAATCCTCCATAAACACTCCAAGATCTCATTTCTTTTGATGATCCCATTATTTATCCCATTCCATCTCTTGAAGAGCCTATCATTGATCCATTTCCACCACACAATCCTAGCTCCCCTCATGATCATCATCCCCCTAGTGATCTTGATCCCCCTCATGATTCTAATGTGTTGGTGCAATATGTTCATGAACCCCCTACATGCACAATGGGTTCTTCCACTTTGGTCCATTCTGATCCACTTTATGATCTCATTATTTCTCTCATGTCATGTCCACCTAATAATGGACTTGCATCTTCCTCTAAAAGCACAAAGTATCCTACATGTCAAAATATTCATAAAGGAAAAGGGGTAGACCTTCATGAGAAAGAACCCCTCCATATCAAAGAATATCTTAAGGGCCATGTCTACACAACTCACTCTCAAGACGTTGGTATCCCTCCATCAAATTCAAAACATACACCTTCCCCATCATACTTTCCATCCATCTTAGGTCCTTATATCCCTTCATCCTCTATGCAAGGTCAGCAAATGCACACATCATTAAGTAAATTTCATCAATCCAAAAGAACTCCATTTCATTCATATCCATCCATGCATTCCTTTCCCCCTCTGAGCAATTTGAATGCCAAGTATAAAAGTCATAAGTCTAGCAATCCACATGTATTCAAGGATCAACATGTCCAATATAATCGACATGTCAAAACAAAAAACAATATGATCTATGAAGAAAAAAATATATCCAAAAGGCCACAAAGGCCCACTAAGAAAAATAAAGGAAAGTCAAAATCTATATGGGTTCCTAAATCCTTTATGCAAGCAATGCACTCCAAGGAGCTACAAAAAAATGAAACATCAAAAACCATGTGGATTCCCAAGAGGCTCCTTGAAGCACAAAAAGAAAAACCTAGATTGATATCTGGAATTGCTATTCCTCCATCTAAAATTTCCAAGTCTATTCCTACATCACCTTCTTCATCCGTTTTGGGCCCTTATGTCCCAAAATCCATAGCCTTTCTTCTATCAAAATCTCAATATCCAAAATACATTTTTCCTCCATCAGTCCATCACCCGTCAAGGTGTGTGCCAATGTCGATCTTGCCAACATTTCTATCCACTCAAGCACAATTATTCCATTACTTTATCCATTATCCAATGCATATTTTCCATCCTTCCATCCCTTTGATCCCATCCTTTGCATATATCCTTGCCTTAGTTTCATCTTATTTTCCATGTCCTTATCCTACCAACGTCTTTGAGCATACTTTTAAAGGTCATGGTCCATTTTTTTCAAGGCTACTATTAAAAAAAAAAAGATTCTTGAGTCCTTCTTCCATCCCCTATCACATGTCCATCTTCTATTGAATAAGTCAAAATACAAAAAAAAAAGAATGAGGAAAAAAGAAAAAAGAAAAAAAGTAAAGCAAAAATAATTCGTCCACTGGTGAAAACCTAGCAAACAAGCGTCATGTGTAATCCATGAACTTCTTGCATGTCATATTTGGGGGTAGGTTTTATCTTGTCATATCCTATTCACCTTCATTATCATGTCATATCCTATTACACTTCATTATCCTATCATGTCCTATTATCCTTCATATCCTATTGTCCCTCATGCACATAACCCCTTTTCCACCTTTGATCTTGATAAGACTAAGGATCGTCATGAGCATCATGCATCTTGTTTGCAGCTTCTAGTCTATCATAGCTTTTGGTATTTATCCATTTGCTTATTACAACCTTTCATCCATATTCCCTGACTCATTGCAACTTTCTACCACTATCCCTTAGCCTATCTTGACCTTCAGTCCATGTCCCTTATCCATTCTTGGTCTTGCTTATCCTATCTATATATTATCACTATCCATATACTCTTATTTCATTCCTTGATCTTGATCTGACATAAGGATGCAAAATTTAAACATGGATTCAAAAACCTCTTGACATGTCCCTCATGCCATGTCATTGCTTTACATTGCCATATCCAATCTCTAGTCCCATTGTATCCACTATAAAAGGCCTTTGTCTTCCCTCTATCCACCATCATTTCAGCAAGCCTATTTATTCACCTATCATACTCCTTGCCTTGCTAGACACTAGGGGCAAAATCATAAAAAATCCAAAAAAATCAAATAAAGTCCTCGAAAAAAAAAAAGTCCTAAAAAAATTGAAAAATGTCCTTAAATAATCCAAAAACATTCAAAAAATGTCCGAAATAATTCAAAAACATTCATAAAATGTCCTGAAACAGAAAAAAAGCTGTAAAAATCAAAATGTTCAAAAACCCTAGAAATTTTAAAACATTAAAAATTAAAAAAAAACAATCGCTTTTGTTTCATTTCATTAATAAATTGTCCCTTTTGTACATAGACAAACATTTGTGTAGACAACAAATAGATAACATGGTACAACACTGTGCTTAAGAAATCATGGATTAATAGATGAACTTTTCAATTAAACCAAGCATTCAAACTAATCAAAATTGTCATGTCAATCAATCAACATCAATATCATTTGTCCTTGTCACTATTATCATGGGTCTTATACAGGGTGTGATATACTTGAAACCAAACTGTGTCCTGTCTTAGACGGGGTACTACATTCCCTGAAACTAGACAACATGATCCTCCTTTTATCACGACACTGTCACTTTGGCAACAAAGATTAGAATGTTTGTTTGACTTGTTTGAATTTGCCAGTCTTATCTTTTTATTGATTTATTTTTGGCTTTGACCATGTTTCTTTGTTGCTTGATGATGTCACTAAGTGATTTAGAGTGGTCAGGATGGCTCATGGTCCTTTATTATTTTTATCTTCTATTTGTGGAGTGTTTCATAACATTTGGGGGCAAGTTTGTCTTAGGATTTTTGAACCATTCCTTGTCTGTGAACATGTATGTCTTACGCAAAGGGATTGCATTATCACCCTGGCCTTCATTACCATGGTGCGCCGCATCTGTTTTGCCATATCAAATAAAGGATCTCACCTACTAGTTGAATTTGTGAAAGCAAGATTTCATCACATTAATCAATCTTCACTTCTCGCTTGCATTTCTTCTAGCTAACATTTCCTCTATCCCATGAATCCTTCTATCTTTTCATCAAGTCGATCATTATCATGCTATTTATTCTCTTTGATCAATCAACAATTTCTTCATTTGGTATCAATCATCCTATTTTTCTACAATCCCTTAACATTCTTCCCTTCTTATTAACATTTTTCTCCTTCATCATATTTTCTCTTCTAACATTTTTTCTCCTCTTTCAAGAGATCATTCATTTCTTTCATCCATCAACAATCTCTTGAAGGCGCATCCTACCTCCATTCCTTAGTTTGTTGGGGCATGATCATTTTATCAATTTTCTTTGAAACAATGCTGAAAATCACATTGTCTCAAAGGGGGGCAAAATGTAGACACTAAAAAATGGTCAACACATGTGTCTCCTATTTTTAACATATCATGCACATAGTGCCTCTTAGGTTTAATTAATTAATTAAACCCCCTTTTACTAACAATTCTTCTAAGTCCTAAATAAATAAATTTAATAATTTATTTATTTATCCCTTTTGTCCATTAATTAAATAAATTAATTTTATTTAATTAACTAATTCATAAATATGGGCAATAAATTAATAAATCATTTTATTAATTTAGCATATTTATCTTCTTCCAAGATAAAGATAATTAATAAATTTTATTTATTAATTCATCTTTATTTCCTGCTTTTCTTAACTTTTTATTCTTCCATTTTATCCTCTTATGTGGAGATATATAATTTTTAATTATTAAATATTCTCATATATCCTCCTAATTTTCAAATTTGGAAACTAATGTCTTTCCTTGATTTTCAAAAATCAATCTTTTTGGCAATATCTCATTAATCTTAATTTAAAAATTAAAAAATGAGGTATGAATCTTCAAAAATCTTCTTTTTGTGATAGGATATTTTATTTATTTTTAATTCTTCTATTTATCTTTTCGAATGAAGATATTTAATAATTTTTAATTATTAAAACCTTCTTGATATTTTCAACTTGCTAATTTGGTATTTATGAAAAGATAATTAAAGATTTTATTATTCATTCTCATAATATCTTCCAATTTGCTTTCTTCTATTTTCATCCTTTCCTGAATGGCAGCTCTGTTGTGCACTCAATCTTGTCTATTGATTATTTTCAGTCTCGAATTAATCTTGTCCATATAGTCAATCCTCAATTTTTCTATAAATTGGACTCTTTTATTCATCATTTTCAACCACTTTTCAAATATCCTCATGCTGTCGAACTCATTTGCAATCTTGCTCTCTTTCTCACACTTGCATTTTGAAGGTGAAGCCCACATATTTGGAGGAAAAAGAGAAACAATGGAGAATCATGGAGGAAGTACTTCTGTATGGTTTGCATATTTATTTTAAGTGCTTTGTCTTCATAGCTCTATTGAATGTATTGGGATTTCTTTCATAGCTTGTTAGTTTTTTGTGGTTACCTAATATAGGTTATGAATCTTATGCTCTAATTCCCTATTACAGTGTCGTAAAGGGTCATATTGTGTCCTATGACCCCTTAGGACACCATATGACCCCTTAGGATACAATATGTTGTTGTTATGGGTCATATGGTGTCCTAAAGCGTCATATAGTGTCCTATGACCCCTTAGGACACAATATGGTGTTGTTATGGGTTGTGTGGTGTCCCAAGGGGTCATATGGTGTCCTATGACCCCTTAGGACATAATAAGGTGTCATTATGGGTCGTATGGTGTCCTAAGGGCTCATATTGTGTTCTATAACCCCTTAGGACACCATGTGGCCCCTTAGGTGTCATTAGGGATCATATTATGTCTTAACGGGTCATATGGTGTGTTATGACCCCTTAAGACACAATATGACCCCTTAGGACACCTTATGTTGGCATTATGGGTCGTCTCATGTCCTAAGGGGTCATATGGTGTGATAAGGGGTCATAAAACACGTAATGACCCCTTAGGACACCATGCGACCCATAATGACACCATCTACTGTCCTAAGGGGTCATATGGTCTCCTAAGAGGTGATACGATGTCCTATGACCCTTTAGGATACAATATGAACCCTAACAATGCGTAAGGGGTTATATGGTGTCCTAAGGGGTCATAGGACATTATATGACCGATTAGGAAACAATATGACCCCTTAGGACACCATATGACCCATAACGACACTATATGGTATTCTAAGGGGTCACATGGTGTCCTTAGGGGTCATAAAACACAATATGACACCTTAGGACACCATATGACCCCTTAGGACACAATATGGTGTCGTTATGGGTTATATTGTGTCTTATGACCCCTTAGGACACCATATGACCCTTTAGGACACAATATTGGGTTGTTAAGGGTCATAGTGTCCTAAGGGGTCATATGGTGTCCTATGACCCCTTAGGGCACCATATGATTGCTTAGGACACAATATGGTGTCTCTATGGGTCGTATGGTGTCCTAAGGGGTCATATGGTGTCCTATGAGCCCTTAGGACACCATATGATCCCTTAGGTGTTGGTAGGCATCATATTGTGTCTTAACGGGTTATATTGTGTGTTATGACCCCTTAAGGTACAATAATTATCCTAGGGAAAACTAACTGTACATTCCATGAGGCTTGATTGTTTTACAACAATTTAAAAAATACAGTGTGATATTATTTTACAGAGGCAAAATATTATCTGATCCTTTGGCAAAGAAGGTTTACCATCTTTATAAAAGAAAATTTTTCTTCATTGACAATAAAGATAAAGAATATTTGGATCTTATCGTAATCTTGAAAAAGGGCATGGTAATGTATTTATATCCTAACATGTTTTGTGTAAATTCAAATTTGTGGATTCACTTTTCACCTTTGTCCTTTCTTCCCTATATGTTTGATGTCATATTTGTCCTTGGTGGAGGATTTGGTAGTCGGCATTGTGCTTGTAGTCAGTGGGGATCATTCCTTATTACATAATAGAAATTTTACTTGAAAACTAGGTGCAAAAGCCTTATCATATGCTATCAAAGTTTTATGCAAGTTTTCTTACCACATTGGCTCAATTTCATCACAAATTATTTTATTTTCAAGGAGATAATTATCCCCATATATTTTCTTGTCCTTAATTTATTCTTACAACTAATTCTCATGTGTGATCATTGGCAAATGTCTTTTTCATTATTTTTCACCAGTACTATAGATTTGTGAGTCTATAAATGAAGGACACCACTAGATATTCTCTTAATTTGATAATTTATTTTTCATAAGATAGTGATGGTAGCTTGGGAGTCCATGATGGAGTATAGATAGCTCAATAAAAGGATAGAAAATCGATTCATGAAATGTAATTTACCAACCTCTCATATATTTTTGATAAAATATCTCAAATGGATATTCAAATGAGATTTCTTTAAAGTGGAAAGGGCTATCATTATCACCATTGGAGAATATTTGATTCAGGGAAACAATCCTCAAATTATCTACTCTTCTTAGATGGTTTTTAATTTCCTTTCTAATTGTTTTGACCTATTGCATAATTATTAGTCGTTGCAATTATCTTTACATTATGTCAGGAGGACATTAGATAGGGAAATTAAGAGTTATGGTCCATTTGAAGGGAAAGCTTGGGTGAGTAGACTATTACTTAGGAAATATTTGATGAAAGAGCCTATGTGTAGAAAAATATATGATGCCATAAAATTGCTGTAGAGGGAAATAATTGTAAGTATTTTGAAGGTGAGTGAAGCCTTTTTTTAAGATGAACTATTTATCCTATTATAGCTACAAAGGTTTTAGAGGTATAAAAATATCACTCATCATTTGCTTATAAAAAAATCCCCTCAGTAAAGATTAAGCAACTTTGAGAAGGGAAGGTGTTGATGATGAGGAACAAGTTAATATTAGGGTTGTGGATATTTGAAATCATAGAAAAGAGCTTGTGGGGGATAAAAAAGTCTGAGAGAATAGGGGAAAATTATCCCAAATGATAATGTTTTATGTACATACCTTTTCTATGCAAATGTCATTCCCTTTCATGTTAAAATTTGTAGAATATATAGTTTGTTTTTGGCAGTTTTAATGAGTTTTTGGCCTATTTGACGACCACTTGTAATCTCTACTTGAATCTTTTTTATATTAATTTTATTCAAACAAAGTCATATTTTAATCTTCAAATCTCATTTTTACATATCTAAACACCTTAGAGCAATGCACCAAGCTAGATTTGACATTGTACTCATGATACCTTGCATCCCTAAAATTTTGAAAAAATGTTAGTCAAGCTGGTCTGGGACCATCACACTAGTCCCAAATTTTTCTCTTCGAATTTCAAGATCAAATTTTGGCGGTATTATAATGTTTAAATCTTTCTTTGTGAAAAATTCACCAATTATAGTATAAAATATAAAGTTATGGTTTCATATATATAACATTTTTCTTTGCTCATTTGAAGAATCCATTCTTTGACAATTGAAAGAGACCTCTTATGAAGTGAAAGTGTAGGTTTTATGTGGAGTCTACAATCAACAAATTCAATAATTTAGCAAGTTTTCATCATTCTTTATCATCACCAATCAAATCTTAGGAGATATTGAATAATGATAAGAAGATCAATGACTATTGACTAGCTTGTACCTCTCGCTTAGGGTTTGGTATGGTTTCATGTTATTTTCATATCTCTATGTGGCTTTCATATCATTCATTTTCATATTTGCATTATTGCTTTAGATCCAGATTGCATTTATGATTTGAAGCATTTACATTTAGTTCATTTAAGGTTTTTACTCCAAACATAGTGTAGAACTTTAGTTTTGCACTTTAGGTCATTGGGATCTTATAAAGACAAGAGATTTTAGGGCAGACACACACTTTTCAATACTTTTTTGGCTACTTGTAGAGGTGGAAATCACAAAACAAGGGGTTTCACTAAGTCAAAACCCTATATAGTTTCCTACACACTATTTTTTAGACTGTATGTACATGTACATGTTTTTGACCGAGCTACAAACTTTTGGGAAGCCATAATCTACAAGTACAAATCCAAATCCAGAAGTTGGTCTCATTTCTCTAGGATCGAAGCATCCAACACTCTAATCTTGGACCAGAGAACCTAGTTCCCTAGTCTTCTACCTTTGGTGACAGTATTTGGCAGTTTAGGCTTTTAGGACATCAATTTGAAGATTTTTGATTCTTGGCTCAGTATAGTAATAGGAGTGAGAGTTCCTAATTCCTTGGTCCTCCTCAAAGAGGCCCAATTTCTAATGCTAGGTGTACATCAAAATTCCTCTATGAGATATGTATTATGTGTCTCAGTTTCATTTTTGTATCTTTTCGCTATTACAACTATGATAGTTTATTTCATACATTTCACTAGCTTAGTCTATCATTACTTTACATTTGACTCATTTTCCTTTTATAGAAACAAAGGAATAGGAACCCTAAAAGTATTCCTTGACTCTCTTTCACAAGAGGAAATGAAAGTGAATAGCTTTCTTATAATTTTTTCGTATTCCTATGCATGAATGAAAATGAGAATAATGTTCTAATTAGATTGCTCTAAGATGTAAATGGCTATGATTAACATTATTGGAGAAAATTTGTTTCGAATAAAGGATCCTCAAATTCTCTACTCTTCTTAGGAAACTTTTACTTTCCTTTTTAATTATTTTGACATATTGCATAAGTATTAGTCATTGTTGCAATTATCTTTACATTATGTGAGGGAGGACTTTATTTCTAGGGAAGCTCTAGGTAAGGAAATTAAGAGTTATGATCCATTTGAAGGGAAATGTAGGGCAAGTAGTCTATTACCTAGGAAATATTTGATGAAAGATTCTATCTGCACAAAAATATATGATGCTATAAAAATTGGTCTAGAGAGAAATAATTTCAAGTATTTTGAACATGAGTGAGGGCTTTTTTTAGATGTTATTTATCATGTTGTAGCTGAAAAGGTCTTAGAGGTATTTTATGTTGTTCAAAATTTGCTTATAAGAAAACCCCTCTATGAGGAACAAGTTAATATTGGGGTTGTGGCTATTTAAAATCCTACAAAAGGGCTAACGGGTGATAAATCTATGTATGAGAGAATGAGATAAAATTCTCCCAAGTGATAGAGTTTTCTATGAAGATCTTTTTCTAGTAAATGACATTCCCTTTCATGTATAGAGTAAAATTCAATATAAAATTGTAGTCAAATGTACTATTTATCCTTTCACATCTCAATATAGACATAAATATTAATATAACATTAAAAATTTAAAGTTAAAACATACATAAATATAAGTGCAACATTAAAAAGTTAAAGTTAATACTTTGATAACATTCATAAGTTAAAGTAGTTTTTAAAATTTAAAAACATACATGTGAATTACTGAGGCCTAGTGGAATACAAATTAACTCCTCTATTATAGAAAGTACAGAACTTTAAAATTTTTTAAGAAGATTAAATTTTAAATTATTGATATTATTAAATTAGATTCATTACTTTTAACTAACTTTAAAATTGAACATTAAATTAGTTAATTAATGATAGTATATTAAGAAATTATTAGAGTAATTTTAATAAGACAATTGATTAAAGTTTCATCATAAATTTTAAGAAATGAGTATTTAAAGAATGCATATGTATGTACCTAATAAATATAAGTCAACCTCTAATAAATTTTTATGTTTGTGTGGAGGACATATGTATTATAATTATAATCTTTTAATTTTACGTTCTAGATCATGCAATAACCTATAGCCATTTTATATGCTAGATTGTGCAATAACCTATACCTCTGAAAGCTTTGTGCAAATATGCACCTCTTGATTCTAAGTTCCTAGAATTTAAGATGAGTGAGAATCATGCTTCAAAACCTAAAAATAGTTGATCCAAATAAAGACTCGTTGATTGTTAATAGTTTGGATAACTTACTTGTATGAACATTCTCTCATTGCAAGTTCCAAAAATAAAGAAATAAGTGATAACTATATTGGGAAACCTTAATTGGTTTATCAAAACAAAGCTCAATGTCAATGTAATGAATAAAAAGGAATAAACCTCTAATAACTATCCCTTGATTTTTAATTGGTTTGGATAACTTGTATGAACATCCTCTCATTGTAAGTTTTGGAAATTAAGAGAAAAGTGACAATTATACTTCAAAACCTTAACAAGTTGATTCAAATAAAGACCACTTGATTGTTAATGGTCTGGATAACTTGTATGGACATCCTCTCGTTGAAGGTTCCCAAAATTAAGATAAAATAAATATCAATCCCAATATTAAGAATAAAAAGGAATAAATATCTAATAACTATCCCTTTATTGTTAATGGATTGGATAACTTGTAATAAATTGTATGACAACCCTATTATTAGGTTCCTAAAATTAAGATTTAAGTGACAATTATAGCTCAAAAATTAGTTTAAACATCAGGATTCAACTATGTAGATTTAGATGTTTGTTGATCTATATCAGTTTAAACATTCTGGTTGTGTAGATTTAGCTACAACAGAACATAATGTTTGATTAGAAAGGTTGGCAACAAGTAAATCTACACAATGGAAGAATAACAAGAAAATCATTATGGACTATGGAAATTTCATGAATCTACTTGTAATAACTTGTAGGACATCCCCTGATTGCAAGTTCTCGATATTAAGATATAAGTGACTATTATAATTTAACACCTTACCAAATTAATCAAAATAAAGTTTAGTGTGTGTGTCACTATAAAGAATAGAAATAAGTAAATCTCACATCCAAAACACATCTCAAAAATATTTATTTATTTTTACATATTAAATTTCTAAATTTTTTCTATTAATCTAAACTATTTCCAAATTTCCTTCCTATTATATATATATATATATATATAGGTAATAGGCCTTAGCCGTAATTTTATTAAATTTAAAAAGTTACACTTGGGTTCAGGACACTCAACACTGGTAGGAAAGAACCGAGGTAAGAAAATCTCCAGTCTTACCCAAGAAATTTCTTCGGAACATTTGAGACCTTCCTATTATATATTAAATTTTAATATTTTAATATTTTTATTTAATATATTTAATCTTTTTAAATCATATAAAATCTATACATTACTTTACCAAAGCAATTTGGTTGGACAGCTCGTAAAAACCGTGTAAATAAGCGATTCCCAGGCGATCCTAAGGGTGGCAAAGCTTCTAAAATTCTGTTCGTTCGGTTTGCCTGGTTTCTACCTCAATCCGCGCCGCATTTAACGCAGGCAGTGATAGGCAGCACGATTATAAAAATCACATTTTGCAGGCAAGATAACCACATCACAAAGAAGATAAAGCGTCCAGGGAAGAAATCGAGGTATCTAATATGGCTGAAACTTGGGCTAATGTATCTAGGTTGGAAGCTCCTGCAAATGAGCTCACCACCAATGAACAAGGAGCTGCAGCTGCGTCGGATCTAGGTTACATACCTCAGAGTGACGAGGCATCCCCCATGGGTGAAACAGTCCCGGATGATTCACAGCTTCATGATAGATCTAGGTTGGAACCTCAGGAAGAAATCGAGGTATCTAATATGGCTGATTGATCTAGGTTGGAACCTCACGAAGAAATTGCGGTATCTAATATGGCTGATGGATCTAGGTTGGCATATACTGCGTTGTTGGTTGGATGATGATGATTCAATGACTATGGAGGTCGCAGATAACAGTCCGTTGCAGATAACAGAGTCTGAGGAGGTCATAAGTTGATCTGAATTATGGATTTGGATGACAACATCTGAGTGAGAACATAGGATATGGTAAATTCTGTTTACAAGAATCAGAAATCATAGAATTGAAGCAAGTCAAAAAGTAATCCATTTCATTCGAAAATCCAACATATAGAAGTTCATGAGATTCCAAGGGTCACAAAAACCTCTTGAAAATCGAAATCCAACAATCACATTTATTCATTACATAATAAAATCTAAAAACTATGATAGACAAACTAAACTAAAAAAAAATATAATTCAAATTTTCTTTTGATCAGAAGGAAGCGCCGTAGACGGCCTCCAGGCTCTAAAAAGCTGCTGGCTGCCTGTTCTTCATGGTTTTTAAGTCACACCTGCCGCTTTTCTTCATGGTTTTTAAGAGGATGCAGTGGTCAATATTATTTCTCTACTTTTCCATTCTGTCTCTTACCATCTGGAAAAACACTCATTTTACCAATTGATAATTGCCCTAGTATAGCTGCAATAGCTGTTTACATGTGTCTGTTATTTTAGGTCAAAATGTTGATATGATGGTTAAAAATAAAACAGAAAATGACCCACAAAATGAAAGAAAGATTATAAAACGGCGGATACATTTCTAGGTTTTATACTTCCTGCTAAAACAACTAATTACGGACGCTCCCCTATTTTCCTAACCTTATCCTCTTCAGACATAATATTTCTACCAACATAAAACTAGAAAGCGGCAATTTCTGCACCAGTCGGACCCTCCGGATTTGTCCACCTCCCGCCAACATCCGCCAGCCATGGCCATTTACTCTAATCCCATCAACTGCCTGATGCTTTTCCGTGGTCTAACCGTCTCTCTCACTTGTAGTTACGAATTTGTATAAAATTTTGTCTCTGACAGCAAAACTGGTGGCTGCATGATGAAGCCATTAACTAGCACGGCGTACTTGAAAAGAACAGATAAACGCTACACTGCAAATTTAACAGCAACGAAATTTAATCGGAATAATTCTTAGGTTTTGCCTTAGTGTTTTTGGGCTTCTTGAAGTGTTAGCATCTTCCTTTTCCATATGCTCTATTAGGTCCTTTTCCATATGCTTTATTAGGAAGTTGATTTTCAAAAGATATCAAAGATTTCATTCGCAATCAAACGGGTCATAATCATGAGCAATGACTTTTCTATATTATCTTTCGTTAAACTTATTTTAGACCAATCATATTTGTGACTGACGTTAAGTTAGTTTCAAACATTCTTACTAAATCATCTTTTCTGAACAGTGTTGAATGAACATTGCATGCGTTTGGTAATCTAACCTTGGTATAATTAAATGGACCAATGCTCACACTAGTAATACTTCCACTACCAAAGCCAAAACCTCAAAACATGTCTCATCCTCGAGACAATCCTATGGGAAATATATTACTAACTCAGCTAACCCTTGATAACATATGTCTTTTGAGGTTGTCAAATTGTGGTTTTTATAACCATTGCTCGTCTTCGTTCCCAAGAAATTACTTTTAGTACATAGCATTTTTTCTAACCCACCTCTCCAATTAATAATTTTCCTTGGCATTCCCATAACTTGCCTTGTACCTTACAAAAAAAAAAGTGAACATTTCCTAGACATGTGATATTAGTCATTTCATGTAAGATAATCATTGTAGATGTTTTAAAAAAAATGTTATTTGTGCTTTAATACATGGGCTCTATAGATATGTCCTTGCATGTACACTTTCTATTTATTTTACTAGAGCATTAAGGATTTTTTAGACCACCTTTACAATTATGTACATTCATGATTTGTAAACCATCAACATTCCTTTCTTATTTGTAATATTTTTTTTAGTATAAATTATTAACAAGGACATGTTGGATTCATTACTTATTTTATTTATATTTTGAATAGATAACACATTGTGTTAATCATATATTTGACCTTCGCAATTTTATTATCTCTAGATCATAATTGTACAAAAGAAGATAAATTATGGTAAAAAAGTCAACTGCAAAAGACATGGAAATCATAGGACAAGATCTAGCATTCTAGGATATAATATTAGATCAAAATTGAATTAATAACCACTAATTCAAATAGAAATATTTTATTCTTCCAGTCATTGTTGATAGTCAATTAACAGTAATGAAAATCCAATGTAGATTATAGAAGAGTGACTTTAACAAGACATAAGCCTAACACGTTTATATAAGCATGTCTCCCTCAAGAGATTATGATTGAGTCGACATAAAACTACATCTTACTAGATCTCTAATAGTTCCAAATAATTGAAGACTAGCATTGCTAGATGCAATCCAAGTGCAAATATCCTTGGAATCATTTGTGAGCATTGTATCTATAAAAAAGTTGTTTTACATAGTGGTCATCTATGTTGGATTCTTTATTGAAAAGTACTTTACTTATGGAGAGACACATGTGGCCACATCCACTATTGAGCCTCTAAAAGGAAGCACAACTACTTCTTACGTTATTAGAATTCCTTTCTTTATGTAACCATATTGCATGAAGAGTGTTTGTAATGGCTTTGATTTATATTGGTCTTAATGTTTCTATTATTACTATTCCTATGTACAATGGAGAGGATAGTTTGCTTTTACTGAATGTTTTTACTAAAAAGCTTCCCAACTCCTATTTGAGTCTCTGTAATAGGGGAGTGGATCCATGATTCAACAAATTTTACTTCAATAGGAAAGAGAACAATTAGTAATATTATCATTGATGATAAGATCATTGTGGAGTAATATATTGGAATGCTTACAATGTAAATTGTGAATATGATTAACTCTACATATTTTTTATTATGGAAAAAGAAGGTTTTACAAAGACCCGAAACCACAGAGTTTACAAAAAAGATAAAATTTCAAATAAGTCCACTAATATAGGAAAGTTGCCAAACCGAAACGAAAGGATAGCAGCCACTAGACAAAATTCAGCAAAAGACCAGCAACAGAAAAACAACCTAAGGTCTTAATTGTTTTGGCAATCTCTTCTTCAAGATTATTCATGTCCTAGGCCACCTTTTTCAACTTCTGGATGTCTTGAGGCACCAAATCCACTTTTCTTTTCAGGTTGGCTCTAGTCCCTTTCGAAGGGCCACAATATTCTTTCTGGATTTTGTCTTTATCAACTTCCAAGTCTACCACCAAGTTCCCCTATTGAGTGTTTCCCAACTTCTCCACAAAGGTGTTCATAGTAGTGGCAGAGTTCTTCACAATTTTGTGTCTTTTCTTCATGATGGAGTTCATGGTAACCTGGATTTTCCCGATTTCCTCATTCAAATATTTTATCTTTTTCTCATTATCCTTCTTTGTCTTATCCATAATTTTGAAATTTTTTTGAAGGCATTTGGCCATCGACATCTTTTCTTCTTCGGTCCATGAGACCCCAACAACCCTCTGAGACACTCCTATAGCTTCTATTTCATCTAGTCTACTAGAAGCAACCCCATTCTTAATGTTGAGGTCCTTAATTTCATGAAAAAACCCACTTAACCATTTTAAAGTAGTCAACTGCCCCATTTCTAACTATTGCCAAGATGTCATCAGGGAACACTTAGTTTGAGTTGAAGTAGTGATCTTCAGGTTTGAGATCACAATTAATTAGACATGAAGGATTCTACTAGTCTATAATCAAATATGTTGATAGTGTTCGAAGAAGACATTAATATTGAGGTTTTTCTCATATTGTGTTGATCAAGGAGGAAAAAACCATGATGGGGATAAACTCACAATATATGAAACAAGTTGTTACAATGTTTTTTTAGGCTCATTACCAAGGAAGCTTACTACTCCTTGAATGAATTTGCAATCTAAAGAACACCTGTCCAAAGAAAGGTGCATTGAAATTATAATAATACACATGTAGCATTGAAAAAGGAGCTTCTAACAAACATTGATATCATAATCCATTTTATAGCTTAGAATATTATGTCATATAGACTCAACACACTTCATAATTATATCATACATCATTGATATATTTTGTACATTACAAAATTTCACATTAACTCACACACTTCTAAAAGCAATGTCTTCTTTCATATACTATGTGTGTAATTAGTGTGACAAAGTATTTCAAATACAAAATAATACTACACTATAAATATCTATTAGATGGTTCTTCTACAACAGTTTAAATTACTTTTCATATTGTGTTTTTCATTATATCTTTCCCTAGTGAAGTGATCCTTGGTTTTCAAGTCCATTGTGTCTTGCTCTAGCATAGTGCACATTAGCCTTCAAGTTTAAGCAATCATGAGCTTCCTTGACAGTGACCCTAAAACAAACATTTTAAAGCTTGTTTTGTATATTTTTCAGTTGATCTTCACTGTGGTTTTTCCCCCATTGGGTTTCTCACATAAAAACCTTGATGTTCTTTTTTGGTGCATGATCCATTTATGTTCTTTATTTCTTTAGATTTTTTTTAAATAGTTTAACGATTAATAAATAATTAAGTTTTAGTTTATACTGATTCAACCCTTGCCTATCTCCCCCCTTTAAGAATTTGGGTGTGTTCAACATTAACAGTGCTATGTTTGGGGTTAAATTTAAGGGTGACAGACAAATTACATTTAAACAAATCAATACCCATTCGAGAGAAGGTTTTAAAATAATTATTGAACATAAGGAATAAAAAGGTATGAAACATTCTATACTTGTATTTCAACGTAGCATACCTCATCACTACTTTTCCAATTCTTAGCCATGCCCTAGGAAGGTCTTCACAACCATAGCTATTTTGGAGGAAAATGATTTTTTTCCCTTTTTTTAAGAAATGATTGTGTTACCTCCTTATAATCCCTTTTAGTTTTTGAAGAAATTGTACAATGCCATTAGGAATACTAGTGACTAATCATATGTTCTTTTCCAAGACTTATAAAGAGATTACATGCACTAAAAACACATAGCTCTTTCATGAACCAACAAACTTTATAGAATGGGTTTGATCAAACCTTGCTAGCAAGAATATAATTGGGAAGTTACCTAACTCCAAAATTTCTTAGACTTCATGCTGTTTTTCATATTTTCATGCTCTTTTGGTTTTATTTAAACTAGATCCCTACCCATTTTCACATAATAATATATGCAATGCAAAATAACCAATACAAAAAATAAATGTGGAAGGCAAAGGTATTATCTAGAACCACAAGGAGCTAAATTAATGAAAATAAAACTCATGAATCTGGTATGTACGTCTATCTTCATTGGTGGTAGAAATTTAATTTGAAATACCATATGTATCCAAGTCTAGCCTTTGAGAAATATAAGTTGGCAGGGAGGAAATTTATTCCTAAATAGTGCAATCATTTACTTAGGTTGCCAAGTTACTAAGAAGATTCACTAATCTATTCATCTCTATATATATAGGTAAAACCATGCAATTTAAAAAACCAAAGATGTTGGAGAGTGTGTCATCAATCAAACCCCTTACCTATTAGCTAGATTTAACTTTCTTAATCATCTCATTGGACAAATTCGTTGAGTCACCCTTTATTAGTCGATAGGATTTAGTGTGGGTTTTTAAGCCCAATACAATATTAGTGTAGACACTTAAATTTGAGTAATCAATTTAATCAAATTCAAATCCCTTAGCCTTCTATGTTTATTAAATAACTCATGTCATTTAATTAAATTTAACATCAGCTAAATTGATTTAATTAATAAGACCTTCTCTATTTAATTATTTAAATGTCTTAATTAATTAACCCAACTCTTTTATTATAATCCCTTCAATTTATTAATCCAATTAATTAATTCCCACTTTCCATCCCTTGAATTAATTAATCAAATTAATTAATTCCCCCTTTTCATCCTCTTATTAGAATTTTATTAATCTAAATATTCCTTTTAGGTTACATGTCTCCTAACTTTAATTACCCTTCTAACCTAACCTCTATTATAACCTTTGGGTTATAACAAACCCTATCCCCTCAACCAACCTTATCCTATCCTATCCTAACCTCACCTCACATGTGCTTGCACACATCATTCCCTAATTTCCTTAATATTAGGAAATTTGAATCTATTTTGGGTGGCTTCCTCTAAAAATGGACATGTGTCCTTGGGGACACATGTCAAGCCCCCTTTTGACATTTGTCCCTCTAAGGGACAAGTGTCCTCTCTTTTAGCAAGAGACACTACATACATGTATGTTGAGATGTTGTCATTTTTGGTAACTCATATCAGATTTGGCATCCACAATTCATGTTTTCATCATTTTGGAAGATTGATTGAAGATTGATCAAGTATTGGCGAGGTCTGGTGAGTAGAATAGCGTATTCAACAGAGTGTATAGTGTTTTGGTTGGAAAATTATTTTGGTTTAGCATTTTTATTTGTGGATTAAGGAGATGTATTGTGGATATGTAATTTATGATATTTTAGGTTTGTGGCCTCCGGTGTTAAGTTTAGTGTTTATTGGTAAGATCCGGTAGATTGGTTTTTGGTAAAGATAGTGGTTATCAGTGGTAACATGTGGAAATGCATTATGTGGATCTTGCGGATCAATTTTGGTGAGTGTTTATGTGTTCGAGGTTGATAAGATGACATATGGAAAGCATGTGGATATTTTTTTTGGTCTACATGGTTGTTTTGGATCGAATTGAGCTGACTTATGTATATATTTTATCTTTTGCGATGTGTTCTTGCAAATGACATGGTGGCAACCTAAATTGATAATACAGATATATAAGATAGGTTTATTTGATCATTTTGGATATCAATGGTTATGTGCAAATCATGTGTAAGGGATTATGTGCAGTTTCACGTGCGCATGATGAAGATTTGAGCTATGGTATGATGTAGAATATCAAAACAAAGTAGTGTTACAAAGTAGAGTAAGAGTATGTGCTTGGTGCTTAATTAGAACTATACTCAGGAATTCATTACTATTATTTCATAGTTAAAACCTCACTATTATCTTCAACAATCATTTTGTAAGGCAATCAGCATTTAGGGGTTGCAACCCTTTACTTGTAATTTTACTAGTGAGCTCTAGTTAGTGTTCCTAAATACACGTGAGTTCCCCTTATAAAATATTTTTAATATTTTTAGTAGAGTATATTGATATTTTGTGTTTTGAATTCCATTGCGTTTTTTCCCTTAACTAGGTTTCAACGTAAATCTTGTTGTTATGGTGTTCTTGATATTTGTTTTGCATTTTTGTACTTTACTTTTTTTCATAAGAATTAAGTGGTTAAAGGATCAAGTTAATCAAGTTCAAATTTGTAGAACACTAATTCAACCCCCTCTTAGTGTTCCTTGATTCGAACAATTGGTATCAGATCCTAGTTCTTCAGAAGAAGCTCAACAACTTGAGGAGGATCCAAGAAAGTGAATCAATGTATTCTCATAGTCTTAGATAGTAGTTGGTTGTTCCTCTTGAGGATTTTGATCATGCACATGATGAGAATCAAGAAGTGAAAGAAAATATTAAAGATGCTATGGAGCACATTGAACAATTGAAAGACAAGTTGAAGAAGTCAAGGGAGAAGAGAAAGTAGCTTGCTGATAAGCTGAAGGAGAAAGAAAGTCAAAGAACTGATGAAGAAACCAATAAGAAAATGACTAAAGAATGTGAGAGACTTACTAGAACTAATACAACACAAGAGAATCAGATGGAATCTAATGTGATAAAATAGACAAAATAAATTTAAGAAAGGAAGAAAAATCAACAAAAGCTTGTGCATTCCCCGAAACACCAATCTGAAGAATGTTGCAGACTTGAGAGTGAGAATGGATAGTTCAAGAATGATCTACAATATGCTAGAGTACATGAGAAAGACCTTGGAAAGTAGGTCCTACTTCTCAAATTTAATCTTTATGTGGAAAATGAATACAAGGAGAAGTTCTCGGTTAGTTTAGCTAGAATAGATGAAATGCTTGCTAGGTAGAAGGATCCAAATGACACACAAGGGCTTGATTATGAGAAAGGTGAAAGTTAAAAGTTAGCACAACATAAGAGAAACTCAAGAAGGCCTTTGGTAAGGAAACCTAATGCTCATAGATTCAATGGGAATTGTTTTGCTTGTATTAAATTTGGTCATATGGCTAGTTAGTGTAGAAATAGGATGATCAATAATGGTCCATCTTTTATCAGTCATTGTTTCAAATGCAATAAACATGGTCATAATGAAAATGTATGCAAAATTATAATGAATAAATTTTAGGATAGGATAAATGTCAGATGTTATGCATGTGGTATGTTTGGACATTTTTCTAATCAATGCACAACAAGAAAAAATCAGAAGAATTTCAGGCCTATACAAGGAAATGTTGCTTGCTATGCTTGCAACAAATATGGTCATATTGATAAGTATTGGAGAAGCAGAAATGTGAATAGAATAGGTCTAGAAGACAAGAACAAGAATATGATGCTTGATGAGAAGGGTAAAGGAAAAGTCGACGAAATCAGACATCAGATATAGAAGACATGGGTTAAGAAGACTAATTTAGAGGTAGGAAGTGGGTCCACACCTGATTTTGGTGTTGGAATTATAGCTGGTAACTACTCTAGGCATCTGACCTTGGGGGATTTATAATGCAAATCTTTCAAGCCCCTTATTTGAGATCTGTGCCTATTTCCGACAAGTTGCAGAATTGTTTACGATGATTGTAGATGTTTGTGATGGATCTCTAGAATATTTAAGCCCATTTGATGATTTGAAGAAGAATTCCTAACCGATACAAAGCATCTAGAAGAATAAGGGTAGAGTAAATTTATTGTAGTGAAAAGTTAGGTTTGCGGTGAATAAAAAGTGACTTTTCCTCATCATTTTTCAATTTGTGATTGATAAGAAGAAGTTTTGAGATCTCTGCAAAGAAGATGATCAAGCTAGATTAAGTGCTACCAATTTCATAAGAAATTTGGTGAGAAGACCTAATCTAATATCAAAGGTATTTATCAATAAAAACCCTCTTTCGATTGAAGTTTGACATTTGAATCCATAACAATGGTTGCATTTGGTACCGCCACCTCTTTGATTATAGATATCATTGAATGTGCTCACCGAGACTTTAAAAATCATCCATTCATTTCAATACAAGATGACCCTAAGAGTGCATTTTCGTCTGTGCCCTATGAAGCCCTTCATAACGAAGACATAAGGGTTTACACACATTGTCTGATTGAAGAAATTGGAATCTTTCAGATGCTAAATCTATGTAATAAACAATTATCTGATCAAAGCTCCATGTTGAAACCTGAATTTCAAGGATTGGAAAGCAAGGGTTTTGCTCAAATTGTGAAGTTTCTAATGGCATACAAACAAAAGTGGATCTGGTACATCCTAAATCATGTTCACGATGAATTCATGTGATTGGATAGACCATATAAGATCACTAAAGGTGTGATTTAGGGAATAACAAGGTTGTGTATATCTGATCAATTGTTGTGTTCAAAAGTAATAAAAAATAACATTATAACCAACACAAACAAGTTAAAATTTGATAAAATGGAGATGACTATTGATGATATTTTGGAGGATGACATTTGAATTGCATCCATGGTGATAGAATATAAAATCTACTACTCCAATAGAATGAAATCTGTTTTTGATACTGCAGTATATGTTGCATATAAGATGTTAAGGAAGAATAAGAAGTACGATCTTTCTGAATTTCTTCAGAGTGAGTTCATTAAGAATTTGAAAACGATCAAAGAGAAAAAGAAGCATCCATTCAAGTATGGTACCCTGTCTTTTGTGCATATTCTTCTATTTCAAGAATTGGATTCTGGGAGTTGGTCCTGTATAGTGGGCATATGATAGGTCGAGAGGAATGTAGATCCAAGAGTATCTCTATAGCTCCAACGATTCCAAAACCCACAACTCAAATCTATGGGTCTATTTCATTAATTTTTAGTAGGAGATGCATGAAAGGGAGAGACTCCCTAAGGCCACTATGGAGAAGTATACTGACACCATCTATTTCATGGTTGACATCAATCAATGCTTGATGGAAGCAGTGGAGCCCCGAACCTCATGGATTCTATCTATGGGTTATGAGGCTGATGAATAGATTTTTGAGCTATATGCTCAATATTTGTTGAGTGAACTGGTGGACCCCAATGAAGAAAGGTTTGGAACCTACAAGGAGAAGATCCTAAAAATACATCAGCAAGCTAAGAAATTCATCATTCAAAAGAAGATTTGTAAAGAGGTTAAAGCTCCTATTGAGTGAAAGAAATAACAAAGGAAGTTGTCTGGAAAGATATAAAGAAGTACATTCTCTCCGAGGAGAAGATTATGAAAAAAGAAGCCAATCCAGAATAACCTAAACCAAAGGAAAGGAAAACTAGAAATGGTGTTCCTTCCTACAACACTACTAAGCCAACAGGTAAGCCCAAACCCTTACTTAAGCCATCCAGTTGTGTGCAGAAGAGAAAATTAGTCAGATTTATGATAGTTGATGATGAGGAAACTAAATCAGATGACATAATTAAATAGATGAAGGCTAAAGCCCTAAAATCCACTAAAATCACAAGCGAGAAGCCTTTCGGTAGAAAAAGATCCATCAAGAAACCAAAATATGAAATTGATGAGGCATTGAAATAAGGTAATTATAGTATTGTATGTCCTATCTCATTAGATCAAATTGTGAAAGAAGCTATTAAGGATGGTAATTTGAAACCACTATCTGAGTGGTATGAAAATTTTGATCAAAAAGGAAAGAGGATATTAGAGGAAGCAACAATAGAATACATGAATGTATATAGTAAAGCTTTGATTGAGTTCATGTCTTTGATTCTTGAGAGTTTGTATAAAATTAGGATATAAGAAGAGAGATAGCCAAAGCAGATGAAGAGAAGATAAGAGAGTATGTATGGGTTAATTTATGTTTAGCGATAACAAAGGTAGAAATATTTAGAATCCTTCAGTTAACCAACTATAAGTTTCGAAACAAGACCAGAGTAAAAAAAATCATGTTCAAAAATACTAATGAGGTAGTAAAGGAAACGGAGAAAATTTTGACAAAATTTTTGCTAGAAAATCAATATGAAGTTAATTTGGCAAAGGAACAAGATGACACTCCTCCAAAAACTGAGCAGACAAAGGTGGATATACCTTCCACTCTAGAAGTGCAATAAGTTGAGGAGGCAATAGATGATACTTCTATCCCAAAAGGTCAATTAGAAAAATATGTAGAAGTCAATATTTTGGAAGAAGGTAGAGTGGAGAATGATGCAGGTGTGGGTGAAGTTGTAAAAGAAGATAAGGTTGAGATCTCCCTGACACCTGTGAAGGAAGAAATTGTAGAAGAAAATATAGAGAAGATAGAGGTCAAGGTTGAGGCTGGAATTGAAGCAAGAGACGCTATAGAGACTTTGAAAGGTAAGAAAGTCATTGATGATCAAAAATTTGTACAAGAACCAATCAACCTTGCTTCCCTATCTCCCATACAAATGCTTCAGTTGGAGTCTTTTTATCAAGTCAAAGGCAATGAAGATCTTTTAAAATCTCAAATTGAAGACAACTTGTTGATGAACATGGTAATCAATACTTTGGAGAAGTTAATGCCCTCGTTCCAAAAAGATGCATCTGATACTCCATCTGAATAATTAAAAGGTCTAATTGATTCTATTGTTTCCAACTTTGTATCTTTTGAAAATTATTTAGAGGAATAGGTCATAAATGAATTTGATGCTAGAAGGCTCTGCACCTTGAAGAAAATGGTCACAAAAGAAAGACCCACATTAAGTAATTGTATGAAAAGAATGCAGGATGCAATAACCATGGGTGGAAACTTGTATAAATCACGCCTTCCCCTAAACAAGTTTACTATGGATATTGAGAAGAAGTGTCACAAGTACAAGAATCAGTTAGAAATATTATCTCAGTCAGTTGATCCTTTATCAATTTCATTTCTTGAGAAGATTTAGAGTTTGAGCTATGATTGAAAAAGGTTAATTGGCAAATTTGGAGAACTTAGGAGCCATATTGTCCCTAAGTTGGATATAATGCTAAATGCTCTTCAATATGCTCAGAATGTTCTCAAGATAGATGATCCAAATAATCTCAAGACAACATAAGCACAGTGGGTTTATAACAGTTTTTTAAATCTACAAAAGGGGTGGGATAGTCACTTGGACTCTCTAGAGAATCTCTATGCATATATTTTTATTTTTTTGTGAGTTTGTAGCATTTTTCGCTTATTTTTTTAGGATCCTATATTCTACGTTTTCCATTGATGTCAAAGGGGAAGTATATAGGAGGATAAAATGTTGATCTTAGGGGGATTTATATGATTCTTCGATTCTTTCAGATCAGGTGATTAGATTTTTGGCTGCAGTGTACTATATTTTGGTTTTGGTTCGACACAGTCCTTTTTCACTAAGTGTTGCCATCAATGCCAAAGGGGGAGCTTGCTGGCCAAAGAAAGTGCATGTATGTTGATATCTTATCATTGATGGCAATTCAAATCACATTTAGAATCCAAAATTTATGTTTTCATCATTCCGAAAGATGTATTGAAGATTGATCAAGTATTGGTGAGGTTCGGTGAGTAGAATAGTGTATCTAGCAGAGTGTACAATGTTTTGGTTGGTAGATTAATTTGGTTGAGTATTTTTTTTTGTGGATTTGGGAGATGTATTATGGATACATAATTTACCTTATTCCAAGTTTGTGGCCACTAGTGTTAAGTTTTGTATTGGTTGGTAACATTTTGTAGATTAGGTTTTGGTAAAGAGAATGGTTATCAGTGGTAACATGTGGACATGCATTATGTTGATCTTGTGGATGGATTTTGGTGAGAGTTTATGTGTTCAAGGTTGATGAGCTGATATGTGGAAATAATGTGGATATGTTATTTTGGCCCGCATGGTTATTTTAGATTGGATTGAACTAATCTATGTACATGTTTCATCTTTTATGATGTGCTCTTAAAGTCGACATGGTGGTGACCTTAATTGTTTTTTATAAATATAAGAGGGTTTTACATGAACCTGAAACTAAGAGTTTTATAGAAATTGGCCATCAACCAACCAACAACAAAATAAGGGAACACCCCAGAACGAGATCAAAAGTAAATAGAAACAACATGCAACAAAATAAAGCACAACCAAACACTCAATAAAGCAAGTGCACCAACTCCTTGTTCTTCTAGATGGTAACATTGTTGATTTCCTCCAATTCCTCCATAACGAACCTGGAGGTACCCTTATTGATAGTTCTGATACTTAATATAAGTACAGATCCAATAGCCAACAAGATGAGAGGGGGGGCTGAACCATACAAACTTAATCATCCATAAAAACATCAGATTTAACCTCGGTAACATATATTTCAGTAATATAACCAAAACTATTAAACATGCAAACTCAAAAGCATATAAACATCATAAACCTCATAACACCAGATTTAACGTGGAAACCCAAATAGGGAAAAACCACTGTGGGATTTCAGACCCAATAAGAAATATACTCTTCTAGAGTATGCTCAGTTAAAAGAAAATCCTGTTAAAGATTACAAACACATTGCTAGATGTGACCTGGTTAAGGGATTTCCCTTTGATCTGTTAGGATATTCACCTTGTTAGAAGTGACCTTGTTAAAGGATTTCAAACAGTCAATCAGAATTTCACCTTGCTAGAGGGTTTTATAAATAAGACTGTTAAGTCCACTCGGTTAAGAGATTTTCTATCACTTTCAAAAAATAACACTAATAAAATCTATCTGCAACTTCACATCTAAAATGCTAAAGCAGATTCCTATTTGTTCAATACAATCTAGACATAGAACTAATCATGTCTATCTGCTGGGCTTCTATACTCTGTTATTCTGATAGGTCTTCAAGCTTCTATGCTTAGTAATCACTATGTAGCATCCCTGTGCATTTACTTGCCCGCATACACTATTTATCAACGGTTTCCTATTTATAAACAATTAGGTAACCGCTTAATCTCCTTGATCAAATTTCCCATGATCAATCATAGCCATCAGATCTTCGATCTTGTCCAAGTTCAATGCATTTTTCAATCTGAAAATGTTTTACCCCACCTTGGAACTTGCATATATTTCTTGGAACTTGTGCCAGGGTATTACAGTTCAATCTGAGCTGTAGATCTTCATGCCAACTTTCCTTTTCCTTAGATTCATTAACAAAATTCATGCACAACTCACCAATCATTTAATCAGTTCTAGCTCATCAGCTTTCTTAATTAAATAACGCATGTAAACATTTAATGCATTCTGTTATAGCTCGGTTACAACTTGGTTATAACTCGGTGAATACTAAACTTTACTCGATAGACATTCTACCTTCATTAACCAATAGCGATAACCTTAGGGTTTACCGACTAGGTTCTTTGCTTGATAACATAGTATAGTATTAACCTTTACCATTTACAACATATGTATGATGTTGAAACAATCTAAAGCATCACGATCTCATCATTGTCTAACTCGGTACTAGTTGCCCATTGAATACCTTATTCATCCCCTTATTTATCATATTATTTCCTGTGTCTTTTACCGACATCGTTATAATCTTCAAATCATACTTCTCAAAATATGGCAACATCATACTGAATTAGAAAATCAATTTCTTGACATCAATGACAAAATAATAATATCAAGACACTAAACATCTTTAATCAGTTATATCCATAATCATCAACAACCTTCTCAATATCCTTATGAAATGACAACAATCTTTCATTGTCTATTATAATGCTATATTGCCAACACTTATTGTTGCTCCTGCTTTGATTCCTGGAACTAGGGC
This sequence comes from Cryptomeria japonica, assembly GCF_030272615.1. Lineage (NCBI taxonomy): Eukaryota > Viridiplantae > Streptophyta > Pinopsida > Cupressales > Cupressaceae > Cryptomeria > Cryptomeria japonica. The sequence continues at coordinate 286,295,786 of NC_081406.1, read as the reverse complement.
TTGTAGTTTTATTGCCACCCACAATAGAATCTTCACCGCCCAGATGTTTCTTTCTATTACTGTCACCAAGTTAATCATTGTTAATAGGATTGGATATGTACTCTGCCACGATGGCATTGATCTTTTCTAGCCCCTCCATACTATTTCTCATGGCCTACTTTCTTATGTCTAGAAGATTATTAAGGTTATTCTTGATCTCCTCCATAGACTGATCAACCTTCTCAATTATTTTCTCATGATTACAATTCATAACCTCCACATCATGGGAAAGATTTTGGGTCATGATCATGAGCTTCTCTAGTTTTTTAGGCTCAGGTGAATCAATGAAGATATTAATTATCTCCTTAATCCTTTCTTTGATGATATCAATCTCCTTCCCCACCCACTTCCAATAGTTTTCTCGACTTCTAGTTGCTTCTATCACTAGATTCATTAGAGCACTTTCCTTCTATAAGCCACTATCCATATATTTAGGAACAGTCCCATGCTTCTCGTTCAGGACATAAAGAGGAATATCCAATTTGATTTCCTAGTCCAAGGACTTGGGACCATAGTCTTTAGCAACCAACTTCATTTTTTTGAAATAAGGTTCAGTTTGAGAAGCCATCTTGCTGGTCGATTTATATTTACTTGCAGCCCACCTGGGGGGTTCTCACTGCTATGGGTTTCGTGAGTGACCAACGTCTCACCCTCTTCAACTGGCTTGTAATTAGGGTCAACAAGAGGTTTGACACTCCCACTATCCTCCAACTCCATTTGCTAACCTAAATTGTTAATGGAGATATATAAGACATGTTTATTTGATCATTTTGGATATTGATGGTTATGTGTGAATAATGTGTAAGTGATTATGTACATTTTCACATGTGAACATAATCATTTTGTAAGGCAGTGAGCCTTCAGGGGTTGTATCCCTATACTTTTAATTTGAGCAGTGAGCTCTAGGTAGTGTGTCTGAATGCATGTGCATTCCCCTTATGTATTATTTTTATACTTTTATTAGGTTATATTAATATTGTGTTTGAATCCCATCATGGTTTCTCCCTTAACCAAGTTTCCACATAAAAATATTGGCGTTATGGTGTTGTTGATCTTTACTTTGTTTTTTTGTACTTTACTTTTCTTCATAAGCATTAAGTGGTTGAAGGATCAGGTTAATAAAGTAAACACTTGTAGGACACTTTTTCAACCCCCCCTCTGAGTGTTCCTTGATTCCAACACTCCTCTATTGAGATACTTAAAGATAATAGTTATTTTGCATGAAATATCTAAGTCAACATAGTCATCACTTTTCTTGTAAATGTTCCCTTTCTTTGAGTTAGGATGAAAGTTATGAGAATGCCTAGCAAAATGCTTTTTTGGTGGAGAGGTTTGTTGCATATTTGTTTGTAGTAGAAGTAGTTTCAGAGGAAAAGTTATCCACAATTATAGGAAATGGTTATTAAAACCATAAATTAAATTATATTGTTGTATTAAGTTAGCTGGTTAGTGATGTAGTGTCCTTAGATTTGATTATAAGATGAGAAAATATTTGAGGATGTGATTTTTTTAAAATTAAACAACTGGTGAGCCCTAGTCCCCTTCACTAAAAAAAAATAGAGATTATATAAGTTTAAAGTCCCTCATTACAAGTAAGTGCAATATCGTATGGTATAACCCTTGTACTATTACCAAATTGCCCATTGGCCTAGGTTATTTTTTGAACATTCATCTGAGCATTCAAACTTTAAAATTACAAAATTTGCTCGCTGGTCTGTGAAGTTCTTCTTTTGGAAAATTAACATCTAGACTAATTTCTTTTCTCATTATCTAATACACCCTACCTTATAACTCATTCCTTATATATTAACTATTTTTATAATTCTACTTACTAGGAATTGAAGAACACTACTATAAAAAATTTCAGACCAAAGGGCTTTCTAACCTTCTATATCACTCATATTTTCTTCATTTTCCTTAGATTCTCCTTTTTCCTTGTTGGTCCCATCGCTCCGCATCTCCACACCTTCTAGCTCCATGTAATTTGTAATCCACTTTGGGTCTGGATTGACCATCACATTCATACAATTTAAAAGGAAGTTTAAGCTCCTTAATACTCTTTCCTTATTATCTTGACACTGCATTTTATCATCCAACAATATAATTGGCCGTTCCTCGATGTCCCCTCCTTTTTTATCATAATCCTTAGGTAGGAGAATCCAATTGTCTTCACAATTTCTTAGAGTATCCTTCATTCCTGCCAAGAACTGGGCTTTGAATAATGTCTTCCTTAGATTCATGGTCAAGTCCTTGCTCACTCCTCAATCCACTATTAATGCCAAAAAATTGATGATATATTTGTATCAACATGATACATGTGGTCTTCCATTATAAATTCTTCACCCAAAACCTCTTTCATTACATATACTATTAATGGATACTCTAGTTTCATTAAATAGAACTCACTCTCTTATTTGTAATTTGTTGTCACTGATTTCAAATTGCCTGAATTGTGGGACAATCCCTATGAAATTTATCTATTTTGTAGCCCTTATGCTCCAAGGTCAATCGACTTATCTCGTAAGTCATTTCAGTTTGTACTTTCATTTTTTGTTTTCATTTTTTTTCTTAATCTTTTATTTCATCTTTTGACTACACTTCAGGTTTTATAACCCAAAATGCAATTTTTCTTGTGTTTTCCTACACGTCGGGTTTTAAAACCCAAAGTGTAGTTTTGGTCTGCAAAGTAATGTAGGTTAGGAAATTTTTCCCAACCTGTAGGTCTGCCTATATGTAGGTTGGCAAATATTTCCTGACGTGCAGGTCTACCTAAGTGCAGGTTAGGTTTTAAAACCTGACCTGTAGGTCTGCCTTGGTGCAGGTTGGAAAATTTTTCCTGGCTTGTAGGGCATGTAATTCTCTTTTTTTAGAATTAATGTTTGCCTTCAATTGATGATATTTCTTACAACAAAACTAACAATTAATAGAACTTCTTTACAATGACTTTTAATATCTCAATAATCATGTAAGCTCAAAGTCTTACGTGAGGGAAACTTACTTTATTCACCATAATTACAACTATATTCACAAGTCATAGCTCAAAGTCTCCAAGATGTGATTATTTTTCTTAAAAACTAAGAGAAAATAATAGCAATACAAAGCTTACAATGTAATCACTTAACTATCAGAAGATTTCCCAAATATACAAATAGAACAAAGTCTACTTATCACAATTGGAAAGTTCTCTTACTCACCTAAACAATGTCACCAATAAGATTAAAGTATTTAGGAAATGATTATGAGAACTAGACATAAGAACATTTCAATCATAAACACAATCTTAGACCCAATACAAAGTTCAAAAACTAGTGGATTGTTATCTTTATTTCCTTGAAACAATATTTACATCAAAAGCTCAAAGTCTTTGTTGAGGCAATAATTTGGCAGAGTCTCGCTTAGAATAATAAAAGATAAAGATTTACAAATGAGGTTTCTACTTTTATAGGAAAAGGACTTGAGGAAAATGTGGGTTTAATTGACTAATTCAACTGCACAGTCCCACTCAACTACAACTACTGCATAAAATAAAAATAACTATAAGAAAATTGTAGTAAGGAAAGATGCAACTACATGAATTCTACTTAGTGTCAATGAGGACACTTTATTCTTCAATTTCTTCCCTCTGGATTTACTCTGAGAAAGATCAGTCATCCATCAATATCTGCAACATTTTCATAATGTAACCCAATATTCACCATTAGATTATCGACTTCAAAGACCTAGAATGATGTTTGCAAGATCAAAATTACACTTCGAAAACAAAGAAAAATCAATAGATCGGGTTTTAAAATCTGATCTGCACTTAGGTAGATCAAGGCTATAGGTCAAGTTTTAAAACCCGATCTATAGTTGGGAAAAATATAGGTAGCAGTTCAAGCTTTAAAACCTGACCTACGCATGTGTATAAAATTACCTGCAAGTCGGGTTTTAAAATCCAACTTGCGACTGGGGAAGACCTGTGCTAATAGGAAAACATGCAAGTCAGGCAAAATTTCCCAACCTCCACCAAGGTTGACCTGCAGGTCAATTTTTAAAACCCAACCTCCACTTAGGCAAACCTCTAGGTCAAGAAAATTTTCTTGACCTGCACATAGGGAGACTCGCAGGTCCTAAAAAATTTCTTGACTTGCACATAGGAAGACCTGTAGGTTGGGAAAAATTTCCTGACCTACATATAGGCAGACCTATAGGTCAGGAAAAATTTCTTGACCTACATATAGGAAGACTTGCAAGTTGGGAAAAATGTGCCCACATGCATTACTTTGCAGACCAAAACTATACTTTAGGTTTTAAAACCCGACGTGCAAGAAAACACAAGAAACACTACATTTCGAGTTTTAAAACCTGAAATGCAATCAAGAGATGAAATAAATGATCAAGGAAAAAAAACATGAAAACTATTGGCATTTGTGTAGAGTATATTGACATGATATTATGCTATCATTGATGTCAATATGTTGGAGAGTGAACTAAAAATATACTGAAAAGTGAATCGGTAAAATGTGGTGAACCGGTATATGTGAAAAGTAGTGAACTAGTATATTGGAGCTAAGCCATTGGCAAAGAGAACCAGTAAGGTGGTGTAAAATGGTATATGAGAAATAGGTGAAGCGGTATGATAAAATGTGAACCGGTACATGAATGTGGTAGGACTACTGGTTGGTAGTCTTAGCTTCGGGGTTTCCGGTTGAAGTGTTCCAAGCCTGTGTGATTCAACCAATGACATCGTGTGATGAGTTAGCATTATAATGAAGATCAGATCGTGTTTCCATGAAAGCCTTGTGTGCATGAAGGATCTTGCATGAAGGAGATTGCTCCTTTATACCTCATGAATGTGCGAAGTCCCTGTAAATGGTGGAGAATGCGTGATGGGTTACTACCTCCATGAAACAGTGAAGAATGAATGATAGACAATATCTTGATATCTATTCAAGACCATTGTATTCAAATGCAAAGTGTTCAATGGTCAAGATTGAACCATTCAATTGCTTAACCTAAACGTTTAGGGTTTAGGGTTTATACTACCAACCTATCTTCTTCCTATAAGGTCAATGTTGTGTTTCATGCTGAGTTGGTTGGCAAATGGTGTGTGTGTATCTAAGCCCAAAGATACATGATTCTTGCCAGACCAGATGAGATAAAAGGATTGATACCTACATAGTGTGTGTGTAGAAGGAAGGAACTAAAGCGGATCTGCATTGGCATTAAGTGCTATTATTAGATCATTGTAATACTATTAATCTTTAATCACTACAACAATTGGAAAATCCCTTAACTGGGTAGCTTTAACTAGCTTGTTGTAAATCCTTTAACAGGGTGACTCAAATTCATTGAGTTCTTGAAATCCTCAAACAAGGTAACCTCTAATAGGGTTTAACCCTTAACCGGGTATTTAGCTATCCCTTAACCGGGTGATCCCTAATAGGATTGATTCCTAATAGAACCTGTTGTGACAGTCTTTAACTGGACTAAGCTCCTAACAGAGCAGACTTCTAAAGAGTTCAAAAATAGCTCATGGGTATTCATCCCCACCGTGGTTTTTCCCAATTGGGTTTCCACATGAAAAATCTATGTTATGTGTGGTGATTTTCATGTGATGATTTAAGTGATTTGTGTCTGAAGGTAAATCATGCTAAACTAGCTGTTATTATATTTTTGATGATTGATTACCTGTTCATGGATAAGGGTGAAATGGAAGTGTAGTATTAAGTTGAGTGGAAAGCTAAGTGATTAACTAGTTAATGCTTGTCATAGTCATTCTTAGCTTTACTGGTTGTACTCTTCTTCAGACCAGTGCTATTGTTTGCCAGTCATTTGTAGTGTTTGTTGTCTAACTGGTTTTTGAAAAATGTTCTTGACTGTACTGATTCACCCCCCCTCTTAGTACTTGTTTGGTACTTACCGTTCATTATTAAGTTATCAATTGGTATTAGAGTGTCCTCCAGGTCCTCTGTGTTGTAAGATTAACAACTTGAGGGAAAGATCCTATTGTAATGATGAAGAGGGAAGGTCCAAAGTTCAACAGAGATAACTTTAAAATATGGAAGGACATAATGAAGATTTACATCAGAAGCATGGGTTCTCAACACTGGAGCTATGTTGAGAATGCTTTTGTTATTCCCACCGATACTCTCACCAATGATCAAAAGAGAGAGATATAGGAGAATGGGCAAGTCATGGAAGCCCTAATTAGTAGCTTATCTGACATTGAGTTTATTGATGTCCAGGATAAATATAATCCCAAAGAAGTTTGGGATACTCTTGAGAATATCTATGGAAGTGATGAGCATGTAAAACAAGGTAAGGAAGAAAGCCTTAGAGGGAAGTTTGAAGACATGCGGATGGTTGAAGGTGAGACCATTCAACAATATGGAATAAGAATCAAGACTATTGTTGGAGACATCAAGAGTGCGGGAGGAAAAATGGAAGACTCTACTATTATTAGTAAAGTCTTGAGGTCCTTATTATCGTTCTATTCAATAAGGGTTGCTGCTATTTAGGAGTTGAGATCAATAGACAAGACTAAGGTATCCCTAGACTCTATCATTGCAAAATTGATAACCTATGAGCTAAATAGTTTTGATGGCAGTGTTTAAAAGACTGAATCAGCTTTTAGAGCTTCTGCTACACCATCCAGAAAAGGAAAAGAAGCAAGTGCTAGTGGTGAACCGAGACAAAGCAAGAAATGGATTATGAGGAGATTCTGATGGAATTTGAAGCTCTTTAGGAGACTTCCTAAGGGAATCGGTAAATACATAGGTAATCTCTCTTTGAAATTCTTTTCTTGTAACTAGATAGGACATATTGCTATAAACTATCCTAATGGTGACAACAAGGACAAACCAGAAAGGTTCAAGAAATTCAAAGGAGGAAATAGGAGAAACTATTTTGTAGCAGTTGATGAAGGTGTCATAAGTGAGGAATCAGAAGATGAAGAAAATGGAGATATTATGTTTGTTGCAATAAAGGAAGATGTGTCAGACAAGAAGGCTCTTGTCTCCTACTTTGATAATTCCAATGAGTGGATTATTAATAGAGGTTGTTCTCACCATATGACTAGTGACTAAAGCAAGTTTCTATCTTTGGAAGAATATGATGGTGGTGTGGTTCGCTTTGGTAATGATGCACCATGTATGGTCAGAGGAAGAGGGTCCATCTCTCTGAATGGAAAGAGTAGTGCTGACAATGTGTATTGGGTGGAAGGTCTCAGTCACAATCTATTGAGTCTTACCCAGCTAAATGATAGTGGACTCACTCTAAAATTCAAAAATGGAGTATGCAGAATCAAAGGAAAGAACGGTGAATTGGTGGCCATCGGTATGCAGACCAAAGGTAACTTATTTCAGCTAAATGCAAATATAAGTACATGTCTTATGGATAAGTTTGATGATAGATGGATATGGCATAAGAGACTCTACCATGCAAACTTTGATAACATAATAAAGGCCAGTAAGATCAAGGCAGTTAGAGGACTGTCAATGCTGAGCAAACCGAAAAATCCTTTGTGCAGAGAATGTCTTCCTCAACCTTCAAAGGTAAATCTTTCACTACTAACAACTTACTTGATCTTGTGCATACTGATTTGTGTGGTCCTATGAAAACTAGGAGTGTGCAGGGAGATAGGTATTTTATGATTCTTGTAGATGATTGCTTAAGAATGATGTGGGTCACATTCTGTGAGGCCCTACCCTGACTCATTCTAGCATTTCAGTGATTTTCATGTTGAGACTATTATGGATGCTTTATTTTATGCATTATGGATTTAGAATTTATATGATTCCATGATTTCGATAACATTGATGAAAGTTGATGCTTCATTTATATGCTTTATGATATAGAACTTTATATGATTCTAGAATAGGATAGCTTTGAGATGATATTTTCCGTTATAGGATTTGCAGGACTTTACTATGATGATAGAAATAGGATGCATTTTTTATGTATGGATTAAAATTATGGGGATTATGATAATTGCTTATGTGGATTTATTAGGGTGTAAGATGCATTGATTTGCTTAAATGCATATTGTATGTAGAGTGTATGATGTGTATTCTTATTCATGTGTTTTATATTATATGAGGTTATTTGAAATTACTAATGTGTAATTGAGATGTGCAGGAAAATTATCCATGTGACCATGGAAACATTATGGAGAACCAAACTTAAACCTATGTACGTTCGTAAAACCAAGGTTTGTCTATTTGGAGAGACAACACCCCATTTGTATCGTATTTTATTTGTGAAAGTGAATGTGGCATGTGTGTTAAATTGAATTTATTAAATTGTGTAAATCCAACAAGAGACAAAATTTCATGTGTAATTTTGTGAAAGTATTTTTATTGCGTCAATTGACACATGTGTTGACTTATGTCCTGATTTTTGAATTGTCTCTTGGAGGGAGTGTTGTAACCATAGCTTTTTCAAATAATTTAATGTGGTTCTATATTTTCTTTAGGTAGAAAATCTTGGGGGTGGTCAACTTAGGTTTGACCCGAAAGTTAACTTTAGATGGATTTAAAAGGGGTTAAATGGACTCATAGGGGTAGTCTAAAGGTGTTTCCTAAAGCCCATAAGGTATACCTAAGGGTTAGGAGTAATTTTAGGCATGTGACAACTCGCATGTGACTGTTTGGTCATCCCAGAAAGTGAGTTTTCTAAGATGTGCGAAAATTGAAATTAGAAGGCATCATCTAGGCTGGTTAACTTTCCTTTTTGATGAGAGATCCCTTTTGATCTTTTTCAGACTTTTTTCCTTTTTCAATTGTAGAAACCTGTGAGAACTCTCACTAAGAGATTCTTAGACAAGAATGTCAGATTTTGCGGGTCATCACCCACTTTCCATTTTTGGAGACAATGCAATTTTTGAAAAGAAGAGATTTGGTATAGGATTTTGGCTAAGGGTAGAGAAGCAAGGAATTTTTGAATTGGGCTGCTCATCCTCAACTAATCTAGCATACCTTTGGGCATTTTGAAGGTTGGTTAAACTTCTCTTTGTATTGTTTTCATGTTTGCATGTTATGTTGAAAAGATTTTCTTGTATGAAAAGGCTAGTTTCTTGTATTTTTCCCTTGTGAAAATTATTTCGTGTTCTATATTTTATTTCTTGTATATAATCTATGTTTGGGAGTAACCAAGACCTCCTACTATTGGGAGAGAGGATGGTCTTGTGGGTGGTAGAAGTTGACAGCCCTCGAGTGAGAGGCGCTCGTTATGAGAGTGATCTCAAGGGATATTAATGTGACCCTTGCTGCATCGCTTATTTATGCATTTGGGGGTCATAAGGAGGGAACTAAGGCATGAATGCCTTGGGGGGCATAAGGATGTGGAGCTATTATACTTGTGACATACTTCTGGTTGCCATGAGGTGGCTTTATGTTTTGCGATACTTGCAGTCTCCTCAGGGTACTTGTTCCACTACCACCCTTGAAAAGACATCACATTGTGTGGTGCAGTGTAGCCCTAGGATGGGAATATGTTTGTGATTGATTTCCCCTGCTTATTGTGTTTGCATGTGTGTAACCTGTCTAGGGCTTGGTTCTCCAAGCTCGGGGGTGGCTGCTAGATAGCCTAGGCTAGGAGGTGAGCGCTCCATGGTCATAGTGTATGATTTATTTGCAGGTTGTTGAAAGAAAAGAAAAGGACAAGTAGAAGTTGCTAGACTTTTGTGTTGCAGAAAAAGAATCAGAAATAGAATAGTTTATATTTTAAGTTGTAGCAATGTGAATGGAATACTATATGTTGTAGTTACTTTGAAAAGAAAATGTATTTATTTTAATTAAAGGTCCTCATTTAATAGAAATGAGAGATCCCATTTGTATTGATGGCTACAATATATTTTAAATGTACTGTAAAGAAATGCATTATTTTTGTTAAGTAATATTCTGTTGCAAAAGAAATATGTTTACCTTGGATTAAGTTCCCTATAGTTACTGAAATTATATTGTAGTATGCATGTTAGTTTTGAAAATGAAAATTTATTTTGCATGTTAATTCAGAAAATAAATGTTCAGTCTATTTCCTTATTGCATTTCTCTAAGGTTAAATTCTAATGAATTTAGATAAATAAAGTTGTTGTTTATAATTATTAAATTTTGTCATTAGCTTATTTGCAGAAAATTAAATCTAGAGTTAAATAGACTATTTGATTTAAATAATTTCATATTTATATAGTTGTTGTTTAAACTTATTTACTTCTGTCAATTCTAATTATTTGCAGAAAATAAATCTAAGGATTAAGTAAACTATCTAATTTTATTTTTAGCAGCAAGACATTTAAAATAGAAAGAAATATATACATTGAATTAAATCACGATGACTTTAACTTATCTGTTGAAAATGTTTCAAAATAAAAGTATCATCATATATTTACAAAAATAAAGAATGCCCTAGATTTAATATATAATTAAAATATATTTATATATATATATAAATAAATTTATATACATATATATATAAATATATATATAATTTATTATATTTTTAATAAACAAAAATATTAATTAAACTAAACAAAAAAAAAGTAAATATATATAAAAAAAGGGGTTTTCAGAGAGGGGGGCGGACCTCACTATGTATACACATAGTGGGCAGCGCCAAGGAATTGCCACTGTGTGGGCACATAGTGGACGGCGCTCGTGGCCCGCCACTATGTGGACACACAGTGGGCGACACCCAGCCTCTGTCGCCGCTGTGTGTACACATAGTGGAGGCCGGGGAGAACTCGCTGCCACCTTCCCAATAGAACCGCTACTCATGCCCTCCGCCATACTTTTGTTCAGCCCTACGAAATTATGAAAAACAACAAAAGAAAAAGATAAAAGCCCTAACCCTAAATTTGGGGTTAGGGCAAGTAATGTGGTTTTCAAAAAAATAAAAGGGGGTTTTATAATAATTAAAAAAAAAAATTAGGGTTCTCATGGACATTTTATATATATATATATAGTTTGAAAATATGAATGGATAGGCTGAATTTAAGATTAAATATTTTATTAAGTGTTTATAAATTATATATGTTTTTATAATCATGTGGGCAAAGATTGGTTTTGATAAACCTAAGGGTATTTTTAAAAGAATGATGTTTAAAATTTAATTATTATACTTGGATATAGGTTTTTGAGATTAAACCTTATAGGATGATTTTCGTTATGGATTTAATTGACCTTATAATCAATTTAGTTTAATCATATTTTAATTAATGTTAAAATAAAACATAGACTTTTATAAACTAAGTACTAGGGCTAATTTAATTAGATCCTAAAGATAATTTATGGTTTTCTTTTAGAGATTAATTTTATCTACATCAATTAATTGATTCAATTTAGTTATAGATTAAAATTGATGAATTCATAAAATAATACTTTTAGTATTTCGCATTTGATTTAAATTATTATCACTTAATTGGGTTAGTGGTTAGAGTTAACTCGCAAATAGTTAAGACAAACTTGCTAGTACAATTTCATATTTGCAAATTTATATGTTTTAAGTTGTGATTTAAAAATTTTTTTAATCCCGCTCTTGCCCAAAAGTTTGGGCATGACATTTTGGTATCAGAGCAAGGTTTCCAACACTAGGAACCTCTTTCCATTACGTTTCACTTAAATAATTAATTAATTTTATTATATTAATTTTCTAGGACATTTAAATTTAATTAATTAAATATTTTTCCAAAGAAATTAGTTATTTAATTTATTTTATTTTATTTTTCTCTTAAGGATGCCTCCGACTATGCGACAAGCTCGCAAGCGCGGAAGAGGTCCTAGGTGTGTATGCATGGCATGTGAAGAGGTCAATAGGGAGGAATCGGTTCCAAAAGTGAACCCAGAGGCTCCTCTCGAACAACTAGTTGACCCAAACTGAAACATATTAGAAGCACTCCAGAACCTGATTGGTATAGTCCATGATAGGTTTCCAGCAGAGGATTATCATATTGAAAATCAGAACTTAGGGAGTCATAGATCGACAGATAGGAAACGAAACAGGAGTCCACCTCCTATGCCCGTAGAGAGTCAGGGTGTGAATGAGCCTGAGTCTGTGCATCTACCAGGACCACCTCCAGTGGCAGAACCAGTGTTTTATGAGAGGTCGCGTTGGGATCCAGGAGATCTTATCAAGGAGGTTATGCACCTCTAGCCACCATTTTTTGGGGGATCGACTGATGGGGTAGAAGCTGAGGCTTGGCTTTTGAGCCTTGAGAGGTGCTTTGCATTGCGCTCTTACGAGAGCAATCTAAAGGCACATGTAGCAGTCCACTTATTGAGAGGAACGACCTCCACATGGTGGAGACAGGAGGAATACAAGTGTGGTTTAGTTCCTGATACTCTCACCTAGAAGATATTTACAGAGAGGTTTAGAGAGGGGTACTTGTCAGAACATTATAGACAGTGTAGGATAGATGAGTTCCATGACCTCCAGCAAAAGGGTCTCTCAGTGACCTAGTACGAGAGAAAATTCTTTGAGCTCTTGCCATACGTGGACTACCTAAAGGATGAGAAAATTCTCATCAACCATTTCATCAGAGGGCTAAATGCCAACATAGCAGGATCAGTGAGGATTTCGCTCCAGGGAGCCTTCGGGTTGTCATGGAGAAGGCACTGATAGTAGAGGAGATTCAGGTCAGGCCACAAGATACAAGGGATCATTTCCAGAACATAAGCCCTACACCCCAGACATACGGATTTCAGAAACCCCATTTGAAGGGAAATAACAAAAACACACAAGGGTTCTCCAAACCCCCTCCTCTGCAACAGTCACAATAGAACCAGAAGCAGAGGCCTTTGCAGAATCAGCAAGGCGCAAAGCCTAAGCAGTGGTAGTCTCAAGGTCAGAGGCGAGATTAGCAATCTCAGGTTTCTTACACACCTCTGGCGAGGACTTAGCAGTCCTCTAGGGGTGGGTATAGTGGTTCTAGTAGGATAGGGGGACAATCTTTCTCTAGGCCTCAGGGCATCCAGTTTTAGGCACATGGTGCTTGTTTCACATGTGGAGCCATGGGGCACATGGCGAGAGAGTGTCCTTAGTGTCAGATAGTAGGGAATCATAGGATGGCAAGCATCAGAGTCCACAGTTGGAAATATGGGCAGGTCCCATAGAGTTTTTGCAGCAGTTGACAACCGCCAAACAAAGCACCAGGCCACAGTCATTGAGGCTGTAGGTATGATCAAAGGTAATAATGTATCTATATTATTTGATTCAGGAGCTACTAACTCCTTTATATCTCCTTTGGTTGTGGAGCATTGCAGGCTAGTGGCAACTAGACAAGATGTCAGTTGGGAAGTGGAGTTAGCTTCAGGGGCTAGAGTGTCAGTGGAATCAGAGGTTAGGGCATGTCAACTTCAGATTGGCAATACCACCACCTTAGTAGACCTTAGAGTTACACCACTTGGATCATATGGCATCGTATTTGGCATGGATTGGCTTTATGCCCACAGAGCCAAGATAGATTGCCACCAGAAAGAAATCGAGTGTGAGGATGATTAGGGTTCACCCATAGTAATCACAGGGATTTAGAGACCCATGTCTCTTCGTATGATTTCCGCAATGTAGCTTAAGCGGAGCATGTGAAAGGGATGTTAGCTATTTACCATCACTATCAGTGATAGAGAGGAAGAGGACAAAAAGGAAACATCGATAGGCAACCATCCTATCCTTAAGGGATATTCAGACATGTTTCCTTCAGAGCTACCTAGGATCTCACCCCGTAGAGAGATTGACTTTCATATAGACCTTGTACCAAGAGATGAGCTAGTTTCAAGACCACCTTATAGGACGACCACAAATGAGCTTAATGAGTTCAAGATGTAGCTTGAGGAACTTCTAGAGAAGGGTCACATTTGTCGTAGTGTATCTCCTTGGGGTGCACCAGTCATCTTCGTGAAGAAGAAGGACATATCGCTTCGATTATGCATGGATTATCGTTAGTTGAACAAAGTAACCATGAAGAACCGATATCCCTTGCCCAGAATTGATGATTTGTTTGACCAACTTCAGGGTGCCAAAGTATTTTCCAAAATTGATCTGAAGTCAGGATACCATCAATTGAGGATAGTGGAAAGTGATATCCACAAGACTGCATTTCGTACTAGATATGGCCACTATGAGTTCACCGTGGTTCCATTCGGTCTTACGAATGCTCCAGTTGTTTTCATGAGCCTAATGAATGGGGTATTCTGTATATTTCTTGACCATTTTGTGATTGTGTTCCTCAATGATATATTGATATATTCTCAGAATGAGAAGGAGCATGAAGAGCACCTGAGACAGGTTTTGCAGTGTTTGAGGGACAATCAGTTGTTTGGTAGTTTGTCAAAGTGTGCTTTCTTTCAATCAGAGGTCAAGCACCTTGGGCACATTATTTCTAGTTATGGGATCTCAGTAGACTAATCAAAGATCAGAGCTGTTATGGATTGGCCAGTGCCAACCAGTGTGACAGAGGTCAGGAGATTCATGGGCTTTGCAAGCTATTACCAATGCTTTGTTGAGGGATTCTCTAGAGTCGCACATCCTATTACTTCTCTTCAGCGTAAAGGGAAGAAATTTGAGTGGATAGAGAAGTGTGAGAGGGCCTTACAGAAACTCAAAAAGGCACTTACTAGCACACCTATCCTTGTAGTACTAGATCCCTCAGCTGACTTCATGGTTTGGACAGATGCTTCCCTAGAGAGTTTAGGAGCAGTCCTTATGCAGGATGGTAGGGCTATAGGTTTTGAGTCTAGGAAACTTAAGACTCATGAGCTTAACTACCCTACTCATGACCTCAAGCTTGCAGCAATAGTGCATGTACTTGTGAGGTGGAGACACTTCCTTTTGGGTCATCATTTTGAGCTTCATTCAGACCATCAGAGTCTTCAGTACATATTCACTCAGGCGAACCTTAATGCATAATAGAGGAGATGGATGGAGTTCTTGTGTGAATATGATTTTGATGTTCACTACTTCAAAGGGAAAGAAAATGTAGTTGTTGATGCTTTGAGTAGGAGACGTCACAATATATAAACCATATCTATGGGAATGGATTTGAGAGATCGTATACTACAATAGTTGCCAGAGGATGGATGGTATTTAGAGGTTTGTCAGGTGATACGATCTCAACAAAATCTAGAAGGGAAATATGTGGATTATTCCTTAGAGTCTGATGGACTATTATGCCATAGAAGGCGCATCTATGTACCTTCTTCTGGGGGATTGCAAGAGTTCATTGTCACGAAGGCTCATATAGCTCCTTAAGTAGCACATCCCAGAGTTAAGAAGATGCATGTTGACTTGAGATAGTTATACCATTGGCTAGAAATGTGGCAACTCATTGTTGAGTTAGTAGCCCGATGCCTTGAGTGTCAGAGAGTCAAGGCGGAGCACCGCCATCCAGGTGGGTTGCTCCAGTCTCATGCTATACCAGAGTGGAAGTGGGATACTATATCCATGGATTTCATCATTGGTCTTCCTATGTCATCTCGTCGCCATGATGCCATCTTGGTAATAGTTGACAAGTTGACCAAAGTGGCCCACTTTTCACCAGTTCGGACTACCTTCACAGCACCAGTAGTAGCACAGGTGTTCTTATGAGACATTGTTAGAATTTATGGCATTTTACGCAAGATTATTTATGATAGGGATTCCCTCTTCACTTCTTCCTTTTGGAAGGCATTATAGGAAACTATGGGCACTAAGCTCAACTTTAGTACAACCTATCATCTGGAAATAGATGGTCAGATAGAGAGGGTTAACCAGGTGTTAGAGGATATTCTTCGCATGTACGTCATGGATCATCAGACCAGATGGGAAGAGTATCTTCCCTTAGTGGATTTTGCCTATAACAATGGGCATCACACTTCTTTGGGGATACCACCCTATCAGGCATTATACGGCAGCCCTTGTAGGACACCATTGAGCTGGGACCACATAGAGGACAAAGTTGCTATTGGTCCTGAGATAGTTTGGGATATGGAACACCAGGTGGATTTGATTAGGCATTGTCTTAGACAGACACATGGTAGACAGAAGAAATATGCAGATGTGAAGAGGATAGATCACAGCTACTTGGTTGGAGACAGAGTCTTCTTGAGAGTGCGATCGCATAAGAGTCCAATCCATTATGGAAAGGGTTCTAAGCTTACACCTCACTTTGTAGGACCATTTGAGATCCTTGAGAGGATAAGACCAGTTGCCTACCATTTAGCATTGACACCTAGCCTATCACGTATCCATGATGTGTTTCATGTATCAGTTTTGAGGAAGTATATCTATGAAGAGTCTCATATTTTATATTGGGATGCCTTGCAGGTGGATTCGGATGGGCAACTACTTTTGGAGCCCATTCGCATTTTGGCACATCAGACGCTGGCCCTTCGAGGTCAAGAGCTGGACCAGGTTAGGGTCTAGTGGGATTGCTATGATGAGGTTATGGCTTCATGGGAGGACACAACACGTATGAGATCACAATACCCCCATCGTTTTGATGAACTTGAGGAGGAAGTTCATGCCTAGAGGGGGAGGGTATGAGGCCCTACCCCGACTCATTCTAGCATTTCAGTGATTTTCATGTTGAGACTATTATGGATGCTTTATTTTATTCATTATGGATCTAGAACTTATATGATTCCATGATTTGGATAGCATTGATGAATGTTGATGCTTCATTTATATGCTTTATGATATAGAACTTTATATGATTCTAGAATAGGATATATTTGAGATGATATTTGTCATTATTGGATTTGTAGGACTTTACTATGATGATAGAAATAGGATGCATGTTTTACGTATGGATTAAAATTATGGGGATTATGATAATTACTTATATGGATTTAATTTGATGTAAGATGTATTGATTTGTTTAAATGCATATTGTATGCAGAGTGTATGATGTGTATTCTTATTCATGTGTTTTATATTATATGAGGTTAAATTTGAAATTACTAATGTGTAATTGAGATGTGCAGGAAAATTATCCATGTGACCATGGAAACATTATGGAGAACCAAACCTAGACCTATGTACGTTCGTAAAACTAGGGTTTATCTATTTGGAGAGACAACACCCCGTTTATATCGTATTTTATTTGTGAAAGTGAATGTGGCATGTGTGTTAAATTGAATATATTAAATTGTGTATATCCAACAAGAGATAAAATTTCATGTGTAATTTTGTGAAATTATTTTTATTGTGTCACTTGACACATGTGTTGACTTATGTCTTAATTTTTTAATTGTCTCTTGGAGGGAGTGTTGTACCGATAGCTTTTTCATATAATTTAATGTGGTTCTATATTTTCCTTGGGTAGAGAATCTTTGGGGTGGTCAACTTAGGTCTGACCCGAAAGTTAACATTAGATGGGTTTAAAAGGGGTTAAATGGACTCATAGGGGTAGTTTAAAGGTGTTTCCTAAAGCCCATAAGGTATACCTAAAGGTTAGGAGTAATTTTAGGCATCTGACAACTCCCATGTGACTGTTTATTTATCCTAGAAAATGAGTTTTCCAAGATATGCGAAAATTGAAATTAGAAGGCATCATCTAGGTTAGTTAACTTTCCTTTTTGATGAGAGATCCCTTTTGGTCTTTTTCGGACTTTTTCCTTTTTCAATTGTAGAAACCTGTGAGAACTCTCACTAAGGTATTCTTAGACAAGAATGTCAGATTTTGTGGGTCATCACCCACTCTCCATTTTTGGAGACAATGCAATTTTTGAAAAGAAGAGATTTGGTATAGGATTTTGGCTAAGGGTAGAGAAGCAAGGAATTGTTGAAATGGGCTGTTCATCCTCAACTAATCTAGCATACCTTTGGGCAATTTGGAGGTTGGTTAAACTTCTCTTTGTATTGTTTTCATGTTTGCATGTTATGTTGAAAAGATTTTCTTGTATGAAAAGGCTAGTTTCTTGTATTTTTCCATTGTGAAAATTATTTCGTGTTCTATATTTTATTTCTTGTATACAATCTATGTTTGGGAGTAACCAAGACCTCCTACTATTGGGAGAGAGGATGGTCTTGTGAGTGGTAGAAGTTGACAGCCGTCGAGTGAGAGGCTCTTGTTATGAGAGTGATCTCAAGGGATCTTTATGTGACCCTTGCTGCATGGCTTGTTTATGCATTTGGGGGTCATAAGGAGGGAACTAAGGCATGAATGCCTTGGGGGGCATAAGGATGTGGAGCTATTATACTTGTGACATACTTCTGGTTGCCATGAGGTGGCTTTATGTTTTGCCATACTTGTAGTCTCCTCAGGGTACTTGGTCCTCTACCACCCTTGAAAACACATCACATTGTGTGGTGCAGGGTAGTCCTGGGATGGATATATGTTTGTGATTGATTTCCCCTTCTTGTTGTGTTTGCATGTGTGTAACCTATCTAGGCTTGGTTCTCCAAGCTCAGGGGTGGCTACTAGATAGCCTAGGCTAGGAGGTGAGCACTCCATGGTCATAGCCTATGATTTATTTGGAGGTTGTTGAAAGAAAAGAAAAGGACAGGTATAAGTTGCTAGACTTTTGTGTTGCAGAAAAAGAATCAGAAATAGAATAGTTTATATTTTAAGTTGCAGTAGTGTGAATGGAATACTATATGTTGTAGTTACTTTGAAAAGAAATGTATTTATTTTAATTAAAGGTCCTCATTTAATAGAAATGAGAGATCCCATTTGTATTGATGGTTACAATATATTTTAAATGTACTCTAAAGAAATGCGTTATTTTTGTTAAGTAATATTTTGTTGCAAAAGAAATATGTTTACCTTGGATTAAGTTCCCTATCGTTACTAAAATTATATTGTAGTATGCATGCTAGTTTTGAAAATGAAAATTTATTTTGCATGTTAATTCGGAAAATAAATGTTCAGTCTATTTCCTTATTGCATATTTCTAAGGTTAAATTCTAATGAATCTAAATAAATAAAGTTGTTGTTTAGAATTATTAAATTATGTCATTTGCTTATTTGCAGAAAATAAAATCTAGAGTTAAATAGACTATTTGATTTAAATAATTTCATATTTATATAGTTGATGTTTAAACTTATTTATTTATGTCAATTCTAATTATTTGCAAAAAATAAATCTAAGGTTTAAGTAAACTATCTAATTTTATTTTTAGCAGCAAGGCATTTAAAATAGAAAGAAATATATACATTGAATTAAATCATGACAACTTTAACTTATCTGTTGAAAATGTTTCAACATAAAAGTATCATCATATATTTACAAAAATAAAAAATGCCCTAGATTTAATATATAATAAATAAATAAATAAATAAATATATATATATATATATATATAAATATATATATATATATATATATAAATATATATATATATATATATATATATATATATATATATATATATATATATATATATATTTATGTGTGTGTGTGTGTTTAAATGAATTCATTTTTTTAAACATACTTATGAATGGATAGGGTAAATTTTAGATTAAATATATTTTTAAGTGTTTATAAATTATATATCTTTTTATATTCATGTGGGCAAATATTGGTTTTAATAAACCTAAGGGTATTTTTAACAGAATGATGTTTAAAATTTAATTATTATACTTGGATATAGGTTTTTGGGATTAAACCTTATAGGACAATTTTCATTATGGATTTAATTGACCTTATAATCAATTTAGTTTAATTATATTTTAATTAATGTTAAAATAAAACATAGACTTTTATAAACTAAGCGCTAGGGATAATTTAATTAGATCCTAAAGACAATTTTTGGTTTTCTTTTGGAGATTAATTTTATCTACATCAATTAATTGATTTAATTTAGTTATAGATTAAAATCGATGAATTCATAAAATAATACTTTTGGTATTCCACATTTGATTTAAATTATTATCACTTGAGTTAGTGGTTAGAGTTAACTCACACATAGTTAAGACAAACTTGCTAGTATAATTTCATATTTGCAAATTTATATGTTTTAAGTTGTGATTTAAATTTTTTTTTATCCCTCTCTTGCCCAGAAGTTTGGGCATGACACATTCTTGAAAGATAAGTCTGAAGCCTTTGGAAAGTTCAAAGCTTTTAGAGCACTGGTACAAAAGGAAAGTGGTAGAAGAATCAAATGCATTGGAACTGATCAAGAAGGGGAATTCACTTCTGGTGAATTCAACAAATATTGTTAAGAGAATGGAATCAAGAGGCAATTGTCTGCCCCCCTGGACTCCACAACAGAATGGCTTAGCAAAAAGAAACAACCGGAGTGTGGTTGAAGCAGCTAGAACCATGTTGATCCAAGGAAAAGTTTCTCACACCTTTTGGAGAGAAGCGGTGAGCACTGCAGTCTACACAATGAACTAGGTACTCATTAAAAAGGGAAAGGATAAGACTCCTTTTGAGTACTGGACTGGCAAGACACCAGTGGTAAGCTACTTTAGAATGTTTGGTAGAAAATGTTATATCAAGAGGAGTGAACATCAGAGCAAGTTCGATGCAAAATGTGATGAAGGAATATTCCTAGGATATTCCACCAAGAGTAAAGCTCTCAAATGTTTCAACAATAGGACTCAGAGAATTGTTGAAAGCATCAATGTTAGAGTTGATGAAAACTCTGGGAAACATGAGGAAACCGATAGTGAGCAAGTAGGAGATGAACTAGTAGTCACCTTCTCGGAACCGGTTACAAATCAACCCAGTACTAGTAATTGTGCTCCTACATCGATGGATGCTGATACTGATGAAGATGAGGATGAAGAAGAAAAGCAAGAGGAATCTTATAAGAACATACCTAGGTATGTCAAACTCAATCATGATCCAAAGCAGATCATAGGAGACAAAGATGTAGGAATTCTTACAAGAAGAAAGGTCAGAGAAAGCTCATGTATGATCTCTGAATTTGAGCCTAAATCATTCAAAGAGGCACATAAAGATGAAAACTAGATGAAGGCAATGGAGGAGGAACTTGACTAGATAGAGAAGAATGGTACATGGTCTTTGGTACCTAGACTGGAGCATAAAATGATAGTTCTGATACTTAATATTAGTATAGATCTAATAGCCAACAAGATGAGAGGGGGGGGTGAATCATACAAACTTAATCATCCATAAAAACATCAGATTCAACCTTGATAACATATATTTCAGTAATATAACCAAAACTGTTAAACATGCAAACTCAAAAGCATATAAACATCATAAACCTCATAACACAAGATTTAACATGGAAACCCAAATAGGGAAAAACCACTATGGGATTTCAGACCCACTAAGAAATATACTCTTCTAGAGTATGCTCGGTTAAAAGAAAATCCAGCTAAAGATTACAAACACATTGCTAGATGTGACCCGGTTAAGGGATTTCCCTCAGATCTGTTAGGATCTTCACCTTGTTAGAAGTGACCTTGTTAAAGGATTTCAAACACTCAATCAGAATGTCACCTTGCTAGAGGGTTTTAAAACTAAGATTGTTAAGTACACTTTGTTAAGAGATTTTCTATCACTTTCACAAAATAACATTAATAAAATCTATCTGCAACTTCACATCTAAAATGCTAAAGCAGATTCCTATTTGTTCAATACAATTTAGACATTGAACTAATCTTGTTTATCTTTTAGGCTTCTATACTCTATTATTCAAATAGGTCTTCAAGCTTCTGTGCTCAGTAATCACTATGTAGCATCCCTTTGCATACACTTGCCTACATACATTGTTTATAAACAATTTCCTATTTATAAAAAATTAGGTAAATGCTTAATCTCCTTGATCACATTTGCCATGATCAATCATCGCCATTAGATCTTCAATCTTGTGTAGGTTCAATGCATCTTTTGATCTGAAAATATTTTACCCTGCCTAGGAACTTGCATATTAGTCTTGGAACTTGTGCCAGGGTATTACGGTTCAATCTGAGCTGTAGATCTTCATGATCACTTTCCTTTGCCATAGATTCATTAACAAACTATATTAACGACATACCAATCATTCAATCAGTTCCAGCTCATCAGCTTCATTAAATAACGCATGCAAATATTTAATGTATTTTGTTATAGCTCGGTTACAACTCAGTAACAACTCGGTGAATCTAAACTTTACTCGGTAGACATTCCGCCTTCATTAACCGATAGCGATAACCTTAGGGTTTACTAACTAGGTTCTTTGCTTGATAACATAGTATAGTATTAACCTTTACAATTTACAACATATCTATGATGTTAAAACAATCTAAAACATCATGATCTCATCATTGTCTGACTCGGTAATAGTTGCCCATTGAATACCTTATTCATCATATTCTTTCCTGTTTCTTTTACCGACATTTTTATACTCTTTAAATCATACTTCTCAAGATATGGCAACATCATACTGAATTAGAAAATCAATTACTTGACATCAATGACAAAATAATAATATATAGACAGTAAAACATCCTTAATCAGTTATATCCATAATCATCAACAACCTTATCAATATTCTTATGAAATGCCAACAATCTTTCATTGTCTGTTATAATGCTATATTGCCAACAAAATCCCCCTTTGGCATTGATGGCAAAACCAATTGATTTGACCTTAAAAGATTCGGATTGCTATGATCTTGAAATGCTGAAATGCTCTCCCCCATACATTAGACTTTTCCTCTATTCTTCAGTCTTGTTTTCAATCTGTAGTCTTCTCAGTCTTCTTTTTAGTCTTCTTCCCTTTATAGTAGTCTTCTCCCCCTCTGACAACAATGCCAAAAAGTAAAGAACTAAAACATAATTACTTTCCGTATGAAGTGATTTCCTGCTATTGTGTATCAAATGAGTCTCGGTCAAAGAATTTGTTTTCAATTCCTATTCCCTGTATAATTTCCTGTAATATGTCTTGTACACCTTTAGAAAACATCCTAAAGTGTATAAATTAGCATAAACTCCCAAAAGATATTCGATAGAGTCATCGGATTGATGCTTTCACCGAACTCGATCAGTGAGTAGAAGATAGGGGTAGGACCCTTAACTTACTTCTGAGATATTCAAAAGTGTCCCTTGGTAGTGGCTTGGTGAAGATATCTGTTATTTGTTCCTTTGTGCTAACATACTCCAACACCACTTTCTTCTCTAAGATAATGATATTTGATAGAGATGTGCTTTGTCTTAGAGTGCATAACAGGATTGTTTGAAATATTAATGGCACTTGTATTGTCATAGAATATAGTTACTGGCTCGGTAATTTTCTCATTTATACCTTCCAATAGTTGTTTGATCCATGCAATGTTGTTACAATTCAATGTTGCAGCAATGTATTCAACTTCTATTGTTTACTGTGAAACACATCCTTGTTTCTTGCTAAGCCAACTCACTAGTCTTTCTCCTAAAAAGAAAGCTCCTCCACTTGTGTTGTTTCTATCATCAATGTTGCCTGCCCAATCAGCATCAGTATAAACTTTTAAATCAAAATCATTTCATTTTTGATATACTAAGCCATAATCCTCAGTGCCTTTCAAGTATCTAAAGATTCTTTTGATTGTTGTCAAGTGTGTTTCCTTAGGATCTACAGAGAATCTTGCAACTATACCTACTGCATGTGCTATGTCTGGTCTATTGTGAACAACATATTGTAGCTTTCCAATCATGGATCGGTAAAGTGTCTCATCAATAGATGCAGATTCATCATTCTTTGATAATTTAGAGTTGGTAGTCATAGGAGTACTTACTGGTTTTGAATCCTCCATTCGAAATTTCTTCAAGATTTCCTTTATGTACTAGGATTGAGTAATGAAAATCTCATTTTTCCTTTGCAGTATCTATAAACCTATAAAATACTTTATCTCACCAATTAATGACATCTCAAATTCTTTGCTCATTTCATTTCCAAAGTTCTTGCATAAGGAGTCATTTCCACAAAATATAATATCATCAATAAATATGGCTGAGATTAGTATTCCATTTTCATCATACTTCATATACATATTGTTGTTCCCACTTGTCCTTATAAAACCAATCTTAATCAAATAAGAGTGCAATCTTTCATACCATACTCTAGGTGCTTTTTTCAAACCATATAAAGCTTTGTTCAATTTACATACCTGATCTTTATTACTGTCTTCAACAAATCCTTCAGGTTGTTCAATAAAAACTTCTTCTAATATTCCATTAAAAAATGCAGATTTGACATCCATTTGATATACCTTGAATTTTTTGAAAGCAACATAGCCAACAATGTTCTCACTCCTTCAAGTCTAGCAACAGGTGCAAAAGTTTCACCATAATCAATTCCTTCTTCTTGAGCGTAACCTTTGCAAACTAGTCTTGCTTTGTTTCAAATGACCTCTCCTTTTTCATTTAGCTTGTTTCTGAAAATCCACTTTGTACCGATTACATTTTTATCCTTCAGTCTTGGGTTTAGTGTCCATGTGTCATTCTTCTTGATTTGATAAATCTCTTCTATCATAGCATTTATCCAATCTTCTCTGTTAAATACCTCTTTCACTATTCTCGGTTCAAATTTAGATATCAAACATGTGTTTTGTCTCAGTTTGTTCCTTGTCATCACTGGATCATCCTTATCTCCTATAATCTAACTTCGTGCATGATTTCTTCTGACATACTTGGCTGATACAGGCTTGGTAGGCTCTATATGATCTTCTTCATCACTCGGTAACTGGATATTCTCTTCATTTTCTTCAACAGTCTTCTCGGTAAGACTTCTTGGTTGAACATAGACAAATTCATCATAGTCTTCTAGTTCCTTGGAATTTCCTTCATCATTTCTTTCTGCAAACTCATCGATGTTCACATTTGCACTTTCTACTATTTTGTTAGATGATTTGATTAGACATTTAAATGCTTTACTTCTAGAAGAATAACCTAGAAATGTTCCTTCTTCACTTTTCTGATCAACCTTGCCATTTCTATCATCTTTATGAACATAGCATCTACTTCCAAAGATTTTAAAATAACTTACATTAGGTTTCTTATCATACTAGATTTTATATAGTGTCTTCAAAGTACCTTCCTTCAATTGTACTCGGTTCAAGGTGTAAATAGCAGTGCTTATTGCTTCTCTCCAAAATGTTTGTGGTACCTTATTTTCAATCATCAATGTTCTAGCACAATCCACAATAGATCTATTTCTTCTCTCAGCTATTCCATTCTGATGTGGAGTTCTCGGTGCAGAGACTTGTCTTTTAATACCATGATCATTGCAGAATAAGTTGAATTCTTCAGATGTGAACTCTCCTCCTCTATTTGATCTAAGACATTTCAGTTGTCTTCCTATTTCATTTTCAACTCTTGCCTTGTAGCATTCAAACATTTGAAAAGCTTCTGATTTTTCTTTTAGAAACATTATTGACATCATCCTTGAATAGTCATCCACAAATAATATGAAATATTTATCACCATAATAACTTTGAATTTTCATAGGACCACAAAGATCAGTGTGCACTAGATCTAAAATTCCCTTAGAAGTGTAAGACTTACTTGTAAAGCTTGATCTTGTCATCTTACCCATCTGGCATCCTCGACACATAGCATTCTCAGGTTTTTCAAGACTTGGTAGACCTCTTACTTGGTGCTTCTTACTTATTTTGATCAGATTATCAAAATTTACATGACAAAACCTTTTATGCCATAACCAAGTGTAGCGTCGTAAATTGTACGCACTCGCTAGGGTGGTACAATTTCGCACCTAGTTTAGCACCCGCCTTAGTGCATTCTGCATTCTGCATTGTATTTCTCCTTAAGCACTTAATTAATCAAATTAATTAGGTCTAAGGTCCTATTTCATCATCACAAAGTTGGGCCCTTTCACTAAAGCGCGCCCTTCGCATTTTATTCCTCCAATACATCACTCAACCAAAAACCCTAATTAAGTCCTATTTCAAACTTGGGGGCTTGGTTTCGGGGTCAAAACATCTCAAAATCACCTGTAACTTCGGGATTCTCTCTAAAATCATCATATCCGACGGCCCTGAAAATTTGGTGAAAAGTTGCCGGGACCGTGGCGCCCAGTGCACATGGTCCCGGACATTTTTCCTGAAATTTTAGGAGCGCGATCCAATCATAAAATAAATCTTAACCCCAAGAAATTGGTGGGATATTCAATCTCTAGGTCGGCCAAAATACGAATTTACAACCTAGGGTTTCATACATAAGAGCTCTCTTTCTTCATTTGGAAGGATCGGATTTTTGTTTCCAGGAACTTCATATGCAGCGAAAGAGAAGATCTTTGAGGACTTCAACAACATTCAACATCTTTTTATCAAGCATCTATCAAATTCATTCATCCACTTAGGGCTTGGAAGACATTGAAGAACAATAGGAGATTACCGACTGAAGATTGGCTTGTACTCCTCCCTTGAGGGTTGGGTATGATTTCGTATTGTTTTCATGTCTTTACATAAGCTTTGATACATCATTTATTCATGCTTTAGATCACATTGCATCTTGATTTAGAGCATTTACATTATCATTTGCAAGCAATTAGGGTTTACTTTCTAGGTTGCTCTAGTTTGCTTTCTTGCATTTTGGACCTTGCACACACACTAGGTCTGCACACACAATACATTTTACAAAACAACTTGGCTGTTCGTGGAGGTGGAAATCACCGAAGCGGGGGTTTGACTAAGGTAAAACCCTATATAGCCACCCCTCCCCCTTTTTCAGATATTATTGCAGGTTTCGGGATTCGGACGACGCCGAGGGATACAGATCCAGAGAGAGAAAATTGGAACAGCACTCTATGTGAAATTGCAGAGCAGGAGACTGGGACAGGGGCGCTGGGCGCCCTGGTCCTACCAGGACAGGGGCGCTGGGTGCCCTGGTCCCTGGGACAGAGGCGCTGGGCGCCCTGGTCCTCTGGACAGACAGTTTGCAGACAGTGTTTCAGAGTGTAGAACAGTGGTTTCCGGTGCAGTTTTCAGGACAGTGGCGCCCGCGCCCCCGTCCCGAACATTTTCAGTCCGATTTTGACTCCAGGTACATATCTGCATTCTTATTTCATCCTTGTACTTACAGCTGTTCATTGTTTAATCTCAATTCTGCAATCTTGTTATTAGTTCATACTTGCATTTTGAGATTAGGGTTTGAACTTGCATTACTTGATCTTACAATTTCAACAAGGGAATAGGCATCCTAATAGATATCCCGTGGCTCTCTCTTTCACCAAAAGAAGTAGCCAATTGTACAATATCTCTAGGCTCTTTCGTATTTCGTAATGTGTGTCAAAGAGTAGGATTAGGGTATGTTGACCTAGTCTCGCTTTTTTCCCCTACACACCAAGTATTATCTATCTTTGCATGCAAACACTTATTCTGAGTTGAGTCAAGGTGAAATGCATTACCTTTTTTTTGTATCCCGGTAGCAGCTAACTTTCCATTCTTGTCATGAACTTTGACAATTCCTTTCTAAAATTCTATTCGATAACTTGTGTTGTTTAGCTGTGCTACACTCAACAAATTATATTTCAAACCTTCAACCCAATAAACATCATTGCATCTTGCATTATCAAGAAGTGTTATAGATCCTTTACCTCTTATTGGACATGGTGCATCATTACCAAATCTAACATAGCCTCCATCATAATCTTCTAATGTAACAAACTTGTGTTTATCTCCTATCATATGATGTGAGCATCCACTATCTATGATCCAAGAATCATTAGTATTTATGTGAGATATTAGGGCTTTTTCTTCATACCTTTCTTCATCTGATCCATCATTGATAGCCACATAAACTACTTCCTCTGTATCAGTCTCATCTGATTTAACATCATTGGATTCCTCATCAGCTATTAGGCATGCCTTTCTATCTCTTCTTCTGAAGTCTCAGTGTCCTCTGTAATGATTCTCTTTCTGTCTGTCATCTTGGTAATCTCTCTTTTTAGTAAAATCTTTTTCAGAATAGTTAGAAGCCATATAACCTATCTTATCACAATTGAAACATTTCAAAGGTAGCTTTCCTTTATACTTACCTTTGCCTCTCGGTAACCTTTTGGCTAATAGTGCTTCAAACTCTTCTCTCTTTCTGATATCCTCATACAGTTTGTGTACTGCCTCCATGTTCTTACAAAATCTTTCACTTGCTCCACTGTGATCTCCTTCAGAGTACTTATACTTTCTTTCATTGTAATCATTAGATTCATCAAGATGAAAAGAGCTAAATGCAGATTCAACTTTATTTACCGAAGATCCACTGTTATCAAAATTACTTAACTCAAATGCATGTAGCTTACCAATAGTAGCATCTAAAGAAACTGGGATATTAGGTACAAACCTCAATTCATTGATTGCAGAGACTCGGATTGCATAAGCTGGTAGAAGGGTTCTTAACAACCTACTTGTTATATCCTTTTCTTCAATAGTTCCACCTGCTCCTTTGATTTGATTAACAATCTCCTTTAGTCTTGAACTATACTGAGTTATGTTCTCACCTTCATTCATCCTCATAGATTCAAGTTGTCCTCTTAGACCATCTACTTTTGCTCTTTGAACATGTTCATCTCCTCCATATACTGATATGAGCTTATCCCACATAGTCTTTGCATCATTGCATCCTTCTAGATCATTAAACTCTTAATTGGTCAATGTAGATGTTATTTCAATCATTGCTTGAATATGTTCTGACTTTGCCTTTATCTCTTCCATAGTCAATGGATAGGTGCTCGGTGTGACAAAATCATTCTCTAGATAGTATACAACATATTCTCCAACTCTTGATAGATGTAGCTTCATCCTTTTCTGCCATGTTGAGAAACTTGACTTGTTCAGCTTCGGTGCATCCCTCTTATACATCTTTGGATCTTTACCTCAAGTGCCTTTAAACTTTTCTTTCGGAGTCCAAAGCTCTGATACCAATTGATAGTTCTGATACTTAATATAAGTATAGATACAATAGCCAACAAGATGAGAGGGGGGGGGGGTGAATCATACAAACTTAATCATCCATAAAAACATTAGATTCAACCTCAGTAACATATATTTCAGTAATATAACCAAAACTGTTAAACATGCAAACTCAAAAGCATATAAACATCATAAACCTCATAACACTAGATTTAACACGAAAACCCAAATAGGGAAAAACCACTGTGGAATTTCGGACCCACTAAGAAATATACTGTTCTAGAGTATGCTTGGTTAAAAGAAAACCTTGTTAAATATTACAAACACATTGCTAGATGTGACCTGATTAAGGGATTTCCCTTAGATCTATTAGGATCTTCACCTTGTTAGAAGTGACCTTGTTAAAGGATTTCAAACACTCAATTAGAATGTCACCTTGCTAGAGGGTTTTACAAATAAGACTGTTAAGTCCACTCGGTTAAGTGATTTTTTGTCGCTTTCACAAAATAATAGTAATAAAATCTATCTGCAACTTCACATCTAAAATGCTAAAGCAGATTCATATTTGTTCAATACAATCTAGACATAGAACTAATCTTGTCTATCTGCTGGGCTTCTATACTCTATTATTTAAACAGGTCTTCAAGCTTCTATGTGCATACACTTGCCCGCATACATTGTTTATCAATAGTTTCCTATTTATAAACAATTAGGTAACCACTTAATCTGCTTGATCACATTTCCCATGATCAATCATAGCCATCAGATCTTCGATCTTGTCTAGGTTCAATGCATCTTTTGATCTGAAAATATTTTACCCCGCCTAGGAACTTGCATATCAGTCTTGGAACTTGTGCCAGGGTATTGCGGTTCAATCGAAGCTATAGATCTTCATGCCGACTTTCCTTTGCCATAGATTCATTAACAAACTATATTAACGACATACCAATCATTCAATTAGTTTCAGCTCATCAACTTCCTTCATTAAATAAAGCATGCAAATATTTAATGCATTCCGTTATAGCTCTGTTACAACTTGGTAACAACTCGGTGAATACTAAACTTCAGTCGGTAGACATTCTTCCTTCATTAACTGATAGCGATAACCTTAGGGTTTACCAACTAGGTTCCTTAGGGTTTACTAACTAGGTTCTTTGCTTGAAAACATAGTATAGTATTAACCTTTACAATTTACAACATATGTATGATGTTAAAACAATCTAAAACATCATGATCTCATCATTGTCTGACTCGGTAATAGTTGCCCACTGAATACCTTATTCATCCCCTTATGCATCATATTCTTTCCTGTTTCTTTTACCGACATCTTTATACTCTTTAAATCATACTTCTCAAGATATGGCAACATCATATTGAATTAGAAAATCAATTACTTTACATCAATGACAACATAATAATATCAAGACAATAAAACATCCTTAATCAATTATATCCATAATCATCAACAACCTTCTCAATATCCTTATGAAATGCCAACAATCTTTCATTGTCTATTATTAGACTGGAGCATAAAAATTTCATTGGAACCAAATGGGTTTTTAGAAACAAGATAAATAAGAATGGTACAGTGGTAAGAAACAAAGCCAAACTAGTGTGTAAAGGATATGCCCAAGAAGAAGGAGAAGACTATGGAGAAACCTTTGCTCCATTAGAAAGATTGGAAGGATTGTGTATGCTTCTTGCATATGTAGCTTTTAAAGGATTCATGGTATACCAAATGGCTGTAAAATCTGCATTCCTAAATGGAATACTTGTAGAGGAGGCATATATAGAACAACCAGATGGGTTTGCCCTATCAGAAGATAGTGACATGGTGTTTAGGCTACATAAAGCCTTGTATGGACTAAAATGGGCACCAAGAGCATGGTATGAACGTCTGGATTCCCATCATATGAAGATTGGATTTGAAAGAACAAGTGAAGATAGCAATATCTATTTGAAATCAGAAGGAGACTAGATTCTAATCTATGAAGTATTTGTTGATGACATCATCTTTGGAGGAGATGACAAGATGAGTCATGATTTTGGAGATGATATGAAAAAGGAGTTTGAGATGTCACTCATAGGGGAAATTAAGTTCTTTGTTGGAATATAGATTCAACAAATGAAAGAAGGAATCTTTATTACTCAGTCCAAGTATGTCAAAGAGGTGTTGAAGACCTTTGGAATGGAAGATAGTAAATCTGTTGGTACACCAATGGTGACCATTTGTAAATTATCAAAAGAGGATGACTCGAAATTGGTAAATGAGAAGGATTACCGATCAATGATTGGCAAGTTGCATTATGTAGTGTATAGAAGACCGGACATTGCACATGCAGTGGGTATTACCACTTGGTTTCAGCAAAGCCCAAGAGAATCCCACTTGGTACCAGTCAAGCAGATTCTTAGATATCTGAAGGGAACAATTGACTATGGGTTATGGTATCCATACAATAATGATTTCAACCTGAAAGTGTTCACAGATGCTAATTGGGCTGGTAATGTAGATGACTAGAAGAGCGCAACCGATGGTGCATTCTTCCTCGGTGGTAGACTAGTTTCATGGATGAGTAAAAAGAAGAGTTGTATCTCTTAGTCTATAGCAGAAGCAGAGTATGTTGTAACTTTTATGAACTCCACCCAGACTATTTGGATGAAGCATGTATGGAATGGCTTCAAAATTCCTGTATCTGAATTAGTAAGCATATTTTGTGACAATACAAGTGCAATTAACATTTCCAATAATCCGGTTTTGCATGCTAGAACCAAGCACTTTGAGCTCAAGTATCATTTCTTGAGGGAGAAGGTTCACAACAAGGAGGTTGTATTGGAACATGTTTCCAGTAAGGAGCAGATAGCAGACATATTCACCAAGCCTCTACCAAAGGCTATATTTACCCATTTGAGAGGTTAATTAGGGGTGCTACCCCTTCTAGAGGTGAACTAAAAGTATGTGCTCCACATCAGTTAGGTATTTCAATGTCCAATATTTTTTAGGATTGATGTGTTGAAGGATGCTACTCCTCAGGGGGAGCAGCATAGTGGAACAGGAAAACTTGTGCCTCCACTTTGGCATTGTTGTCAAAGGGGGAGAAGATGTGAAGCAGACAAGATATCTGCAGTAGAAGATGTGATGCTAAGTAATATCTTTGTATATTGCCATCAATGCCAAAGGGGAGATTGTTGGTATTTGTGCGGAGTATGTTGACATTATGATATTATGTTGTCATTGATGTCAATATGTTGGAGAGCGAACCGACAATATGCTGAAAAGTGAATCGGTATAATGTGGTGAACCAGTATATGTGCAAAGTAGTGAACCAGTATATTGGAACTAAGCCATTGGCAAAGAGAACTGGTATGGTGGTGTAAAACGGTATATGAGCAATAGGTGAAGTGGTATGTTTGTCCAAGTGTACCGGTATGATGAAATGTGAACCATTACATGAATGTGGTAGGACTACCGGTTGGTAGTCTTAGCTTCGGGGTTTCCAGTTGAAGTGTTCCAAGCCTGTGTGATTCAACCGATGATATCATATGATGAGATAGCATTATAATGAAGATCAGATCATGTTGCCATGATAGCCTTGTGAGCATGAAGGATCTTGCATGAAGGAGATTGATCCTATCTACCTCAGGAATGTGTGAAGTCTTTGTAAACGGTGGAGAATGCGTGATGGGTTACTGCGTTCATGAAGTGGTGAAGAACAAACAATGGAGAATTTCTTGAGATCTATTCAAGACCGTTGTATTCAAATGCAAAGTATTCAATGGTTAGGATTGAACCATTCAATTGATTAACCTAAATGTTTACGGTTTAGGGTTTATGCTACCGACCTATCTACTTCCTATAAGGTCTATGTTGTGTTTCATGCTGAGGTGGTTGGGAAATGGTGTGTGTGTATCTAAGCATAGAGATACATGATTCTTGCTAGACTAGATGAGATAAAAGGATTGATACCTACATAGTGTGTGTGTAGAAGGAAGGAACTAAAGCGGATCTGCATTGGCATTCAGTGCTATTATTAGATCATTGTGGTTGGGAAATGGTGTGTGTGTATCTAAGCATAGAGATACATGATTCTTGCTAGACTAGATGAGATAAAAGGATTGATACCTACATAGTGTGTGTGTAGAAGGAAGGAACTGAAGCGGATCTGCATTGGCATTCAGTGCTATTATTAGATCATTGTAATACCTATTGATCTTTAATCACTTCAACAGTT
The DNA here is from genome assembly GCF_030272615.1 of Cryptomeria japonica. NCBI lineage: Eukaryota > Viridiplantae > Streptophyta > Pinopsida > Cupressales > Cupressaceae > Cryptomeria > Cryptomeria japonica. Next base: position 286,262,766 of record NC_081406.1, on the reverse strand, counting down.
GGAAAATCCCTTAACCGGGTAGCTTTAACCAGCTTGTTGTAAATCCTTAACAGGGTGACTCAAATTCATTGAGTTCTGGAAATCCTCTAACAAGGTAACCTCTAACAGGGTTTAACCCTTAACTGGGTATTTAGCTATCCCTTTACCGGGTGATCCCTAATAGGATCGGTTCCTAACAGAACCTGTTGTAATAGTCTTTAACTAGACTAATCTCCTAATAGAGCGGACTTCTAAAGAGTTCAAAAATAGCTTGTGGGTATTCATCCCCACCGTGGTTTTTCCTAGTTGGGTTTCCACATGAAAAATCTGTGTGTTATGTGTGGTGGTTTTCATATGATGGTTTAAGTGATTTGTGTCTTAAGGTAAATCATGTTGAACTAGCTGTTATTATATTTCTGATGATTAATTACCTGTTCATGGATAAGGGTGAAATGGAAGTGTAGTATTAAGTTGAGTGGAAAGCTAAGTGATTAACTAGTTAATGCTTGTCATAGTCATTCTTATCTTTACCAGTTGTACTCTGTTTCAGACCGGTGTTACTGTTTGCCAATCATTTACAGTGTTTGTTGTCTAACCGGTCTTTGCAAAGTGTTCTTGACTATACTAATTCAGCCCCCCACCCTCTCAGTACCGGTTTGGTACTTACCATTCATCATTAAGTTATCAAAAACTAAGAAAGACCAAAATGAAGATGCAAACTGAGCCGACTTATGAGATAAATTGATTGACCTTGGAGGATGTGGGATATGAAACAAACAAATTTCATAGGGATTATCCCATGATTCAGGCTAGTTGAAATTGGTGACAACATAATCCTACCTTAAAAAACCATTTGTGTCTTTCTATCCCTTTAGATGTAATGGGGTTTCTATCAAGGCACTGAATGTATTCTATGAGAAGTTTCTTAGTATTGGGATATTTCATTTTGGAAACTTCATCCACTTTCCTTTCCCTCTTCTAAATTTAATAGTGATACAAGTCTGATTTCATTTGTCATTATTCCTCATTACTTGAACACATCAATCTTTTTTCCTTGATTATCCATCACTAAATAATTTGTCAATTTCTTGAGCATTCGATTTGACGCCAATTTGTTTCCAAGGATATTTTGTTCTTGTGTCACTAAATAGGTTGCAAAATCGCCATCGATTAATTACTTTCTCATTATCTTTGGTCATTTTTTCCTCATCTTAATTTAAAGTATAGCGATCCAATAACCTTGATGTCCCATCATATTTCATGATCTGTCTCCCTTTCATATTCTCCCTCCCATTTGCATTGGCGTGAAAATTCATTTAATAATATCTCTTCCTTCCAACTTTCTAATTTCAAATCAACGGTCAATTTAGGGATTTCTTATTTGAATTTAAATTCTTCTCACTTTCTAATAACAAGGACTACAAATAAACTACCTTGTCATTGTATCTGATCCTTCCTTGAGTGTTAATTATTGTTAACAAGATTTTTTGCTAGCCTATCTACTTCACAATTTCCTTCCCTTATAAATGAGTAACTTTGAAGTCTTCTAGTTTTGAAATAATTTCTTGAATTAGGATTAACCATTTGGCCAAAAAACAATTTGGGGCTCTTTTATTATGAAGATAATTAATTATTATTAAGGAATCCGCTTCAAGATGAATTTTCTAAATGCTCTAGTTCTAAATCCCAAGCTCAAGGTAAGAAGGGCGAGTCTTATTTCTGCAACATTATTCATTGTCATCCCTATAGGTTCGGATTCTTGGGAAATTATGATAGCTTCCTCATTTCTAACAACACATCCTATCCCTCCATTCCTAGGATTACCTTTTACTGCTCAATCAAAAAAAAATTTAACCCATCCTTCTTATGGGGGAGTCCATCAAATGCCTTCTATGTCACTTTTCATCATTTTATTCCCCCTACCTTGGTAGTTTTTAGGAATAGATCTAATTCTTTAAATCTCCTAACTAAGTGTTTGTTGATAGTGGGCTAGCATCCCTCGCAAGGATTCGTGACATGGTTTAACAACCTCCTATGGATTCTATAATTCTATTGGTTGTATCAGGCATTGATAGGTCAATTTTTTGGTGCAATGGCAACCCTAGATTGTAACAAGTGGTATCAGAGCTTGGTCATAGGTTTGAATCATGCAGGCCACAGCGAGTGACACTGGGAGGGGGATTATTGGCAATGGGCCACATCGCTCGCTAGGATTCATGACATGGTTTAACAACCTCCTATGGATTCTATAAGTCTAGTGGTTGTATCGAGCATTGACAGGTTGATCTTTTGGTGCAACGACAACCCTAGCTTGGAACAACGTTCATCCCACAGACTGAATGTTGAACCTTTCCCCATTTTGTCCTTGGCTGCTACGTTAGCTAGTTCTACCACCTTGTCTTCTATTTTTCTCTTTAGATTTTCCACAGGGATTTATTTATTTTGAAAAATCCTTTTGTTTCTTTCCTTCTATATCTCCCATATTACCAGTGATGGGGTTGGGGTTGTCTACCATACTAATTCAAGCAAGCCTTTCTTCCCCATTCCATTCCATATTTGGAACCAATTTAGTAATTGTGGAGGTTTGGGGCAATAAAACTCTAACTTATCTTTGATTAAATTCCAACATTTATTTAAGTAGTGGCAGTCTACCAATATATGCTCCACCATTTCTACATTCTCCTTGCATAGGACACATCTTCTTGCTCCTTGGTATCTCATTTTGGCTAGGAGCTCTTGTGTTAATATGTTCCCTTGTATTGCTAGCTAAGCAAAAACTTCAACCTTAGGGAGGCAATATTGGCCCCATAGTAACTTACATCACCAGTCATGCCTTCCAGTGTTTTTTGTTTCCAACTTATCATCCCATTTTCTATTGTGATTACCTAATAATCTCTCACCTTTGTTCCCCATTGATGATGTGATTTTATTAGTGGAAGTATTATTACTTTGGCATTTGATCCGCTTATTGGTTGCATTATAGCAAGCCTTTGACTACAAATAATATGTGATATTAATTCGGTACCATTTGGAGAAGGTGTTTTAGTAATAATCTTTGAAATTAAGATATCTTTGAAAATAAGAAGGTAATCTATTACTTTGTGATTGATAGATTTGAATGAGGAACAAGTGTAAGTAATCGTAGAAAAACCACTATTCATGATTATTATTAATATTATAATTATTTTTTTCTCAAATAAAACACTCTAACTAAGAAAATTCTAGAATTCTAACTCAGAGTAAACCTATAGAAACAATATCAATAACTGCTCAACCAATAAACCATGAAACGGATTTAAGAGGCATAGACCATCAAACAGAAAAAATTAACCAAAGAACAATAAATGCAGGAGATTGACAAAACAGTATTCAGTGACTCAAAACACTTTCATTTAGAGTTGTATTTTAGATTTAGTTTATTCAGTCAAAATGCAGTATTGAATTCAACTCTGAAATCTAAAGCATTTCAATGATTTCATTGTTTTAAATTTTATGCATCTCACAAAATTTAAAAGTTTATAAGTTGCATCAGGATGTTCCTAAATTCACACTCGTCCTGGCTGCTGAAGAGGAATATCAATACAAGAAGCTTGCGGTCATTAGGGGCTGGAATTCTTGGTCAATTAACGAAGATGGAAACTAATATCAACCCAGAATGGATCAAATATTATTGAAGGCATTTGCTAGTGATCTGAGGTTTGGATTTAGGGTTGATATTGTTAAAATTGGTCTATGTAATATATTGATCTATTTTGTCTAGTATGGATCTTTCTGGCAGAGCATGTCTATATCGTTTATCTTCTTTCAATTATTTGAACTCTGTTAAACTTTTAATTTTAATCTTTTAATATAATGGAGACTGGCCCTTCCAGATTAAAAAAATAAAATTATCTACATTCTACAAATCTTAATAGAATGGAAAGACAAAATTAACGCATGCATTCACAAATAAAAGATTAATCTTTTAAATTTCTCAGAGCTCCTCCTCTATAAATTTTCAGAAATCATCTTAAATTTTTCTTGGAGTTTTCTGAGTTCTGTCTTGAAGCTAGATATTTACATTTCCAGCTTCCTATTTTCTTCCAATATCGGTGCTCTCATCTGGATTTCTGGTCGGAGGGTAAGTCCTTTCTCATTTTTATCCCCTGCTCCTCATTAGAAGTTCAGTCTCTAAATGAATATACTGAAAATACAACAAAACCACATACATTCATATAAGTCAGTCTCTGACCGATATATTTCAGTCTCCAGACAAAGTTTACTATCTAAATGAGAGATCTACTTGATTCAGCGTTTTCCTTCCTTCAAAATTTAATACGGTTAGGGTTACTTCTTCACATGCTGTAGATGTGCACAATTTTACTGGCCATCTTTGATCACAAGAAAATCTGAAATAGTTTAAAAAAAAAACATATAGTTTTTTTAGTTTGTCTATTTTTGAAGGCTTTCTAATCATTTTTGGAGACTTTTCCAACGAGTTAAATGACTCGTATGTGACTGTTGGACTTCGATTCTCAAATGAAATAGATTACTTTTTGGCTTGCTTCAATTTTATGCTTTCTGATTCTTGTAAACAAAATTTACAATACCACAGATTCTCACTTAAATATTGTCATCGGGATCAATCCTTCTTACCCCTCTGCATATTATTTAATTCCTGCAACAAAACAAAAAGCACGCTGAAAACAATAAATGATAAAGGGTGATAAGCACTCTAACTCCTATACAGTTTGATAACACTCACAATTTCACTACCATATGATAGCAGAGAACTAGGCATATCTTTGTATTAACCACAATCAAAACGCGAAAAAGAAAGAAACCCTAATGACCAAAGCATTTTTCTCAAACCCACTTATCTTTCCAACACTACTAAATCTAGACTGCCAACTATAAATCATTCAAAAGCTGCAGAAGACTCACCTCGCTTGCAAATTAACTTCATACAAAGATCATTCATGAATTTAGTCCCGCCTTTTCAATCGGAGGTTTTGATTTTCTTTCTTTCAGCATAACGTCCTAAGAAAATTGAATAAAAAATGGTATTTAATTATGCTGACTACGAATATTCTAATTCCCCCATTTCCTTAATTTTTCTTCCTGAAACAATGACTTCTCCTTGATGATATCAGTAACTGAATCTTTTTCCATGAAAGAACTATCAAGCACTTCAATGATAGCGCTATGTCTTCCTTCCCCAGAATCTAGATCCATCCTATCTTCTCCATCTACTGTATAATCTGATCTTTCATATACTGAGGTTCAATAAGTTCTGCAATCATTATATCTTTTCTATTTTTTATGATTCCCATGAGGTTGAAACTTATTTTACTTTTGAAATATTATTCAATACGTTCTCGAGTTACTGGTTCAATCAGTATTTTAACAACTTAGAATGGTTGAAGATGGTTCAACCAGTACTTCAAGAAAGACATACCGCTACAATTGAAGAGCTGTCAGGACTCCCATGGAAATAGATTCAAATATTGTTATTGTCAAGGAGAAGATATTGTTTGAGGGAGAAAAGTTCAAGAAATGGAGGAGTATTCTTTGGATAATTACATACCGTTTTTGTTCAATTTTCTCAGAATATTGGCTGAAAGAAAGAAACTAGACCAGTAATGCAGATCTGTGAAAGAATGTTGGCTGAAAGAGTGAAACTCGACTAGTAAAGCAGATCTCTTTCTCCTCTGGGAAACATGGTTGCCTCGCCAATTCTATGATAATGCAGATCTGTGAATAAGAAGTCCTATTTTCCCCCAACACAACTGCAGCGTTTAACAAAAATTCAAGTGCGGGTTCATTGATGGGGGGTTCCTCATTAGACAGATCTCTTTCACCACTGAAGAACTTGGTTGGCTCGCCACTCTGGGGAAGATGTGAAAAAGAATCCTTCAAAGAATTTCAACTCCTCGTTCATTAATATGGGGGATTCATTGGCACGAGCTTCCAACCTGATACCTTGTCCTTTCAATTTATTCATTGGACGATTTATCTTCTTCTCTTTGATGTGGAATCCGCTACATTTCGCTTCTTCCTTCCCCAAAAGTAATTAGGGTTACCTTTACACGATAGGCAAAGTGTTTTTTACAAGTGTCTCCTACTTGATCGCCTGGGAATTGCTTCTTTACAGGGTGTTGATTGTAAGTTCCAAGGCACAATCTGTCCCATTGAATACCTTTCATAAAGTAGTTAATTCAATTGGAAAATATTAAAAAATAACTTAACGTATATTCTTAATTACTATTTATGCTACTATATTAAATAGATCTAACATATTGATTCTATATCATTTAAAAAGATTAAATATATTAGGTCCTATTTTAAGATGTCAAAAATCATATAAATAAAAATTAAATTTTTTGTTTAGAATAATAAAACTGTTTTCAAAAATTTATTGTTTAAAAATATACATTTTTTTTCAGATGTGTGTTGGATTTGAAGTTTATTTCTATTCTTTGAACTGATCTTGAGCTAAACTTGGATCAATTTGTTAATGTTTTGAAGTATAATTTTCACTTATATCTTAATTTCAAGAACATAAAATGATGGATGTTCATATAATTTTATAATTATGAGAAACGGGTTTTACAAGAACTCGAAACTCAAAGTCGGAGAGAAAAACAAAAAAACAAAAAAACAACCATAGAAACAAGGGCCAAGCCCACATAGAAAAAACATAAAAACACAAAACAATAATAGAGAAACTAAAAACCACTAAACCAGAGATTGCATCAGCTCTTAATTCTTTTAGAATCTGGAGGTATTCTTCTCTTGGTTCCTACTTCTTGTCCTCATATAGGGGCCAGTAGTGGTCTGTGGTCCCCTACCCTGCAATTTTGGTTCGTAGATTTTCTTCTCCTATTTGGTGTCTGAGGGTGGGGTACCAACAGTGGACTAAGCTCTTTGGTCTGCAATCATTGTATTGACCTTTTTAAGACCCTGAGCACTATCATTCATGGCTTACTTGCTAATAACAACTAGATTCTTCAGGTTGCCCTTAACCTCTTCCAAGATTATTTCCAATTGACCAATCCTTGATTCATGATCCATTTTCATGATCTTAATATCTTCTATAAGTTTTTATGTCTTTCGAAGAATTTTGTCAATTTTGCTTGGCATGGGTGTCTTAGTAAAAGTCTCAATGATGCCCTTAGTTCCTTCCTTCATCATATTGATCTCCTTACTGACCGAAACAACACAATTTTCATGTCTTTCGATAGAGTTATTAAGGATAATATGAAAATCAGTGTCTTTTTGAGTATCCCCCTATTCCCCTTGTTCAACATTAATAGTGATGTCTAGCTTTATTTCTTTCCCCTTTCCCTTGGCTTTCCTAGTTTATCCTAATTTGGACTTTTTTCGTGTTTGGTGGGTCAGGACCTTGTAAATTGGGGTTAGGGGTTTTATACTTATTGGTAGCCCATCTGGGGTTTTTGTTTATTTTCCTACTACCAATGCTAGGTGTAATATTTTATTGGGGCCCTCCTCTTGAGAAGGACACCATTCTGGATCATCTGAAACATGAGGTCTTGCCAATCCATAGCCATACACTCTTCTTCTTCCATCTCCATATCAGACACATATTGTACATCAAGATTCATCAAAAGATTGGGGTTTTAACAACCAGGAAGGGTTTAGCCACATGATCCTTAGCATACTCCATGATGAGCATGTTAAAACCCTCATGTAAAATAGGGTTGTCACTACTTTTCACGTGATTCCCCAAGCTATTTTGAAGAGAAGATAATAGATAGAAAGGAAAATAAATTCTTTTGTTATGCCTAAAATAATTTAATATCATAAAGTGGTAAGAGAAGATATAGGCATAGTGACCATCAAGAGTAATGTAACTCATAATCACTTTGGTCATCTTCGTCAAAAGTGATTGTGGGTCTTTCTTGTTATAGCCACCATCCTTCATCTTTTGCACCCTTTTTCTCTTGCTTTATTTTTCGAAGAAGCTCAAAATAGCTTCTTCCACCACCTTCCTCTCCTTTTAAAACTTCTTGCCTTCCTTCTATAATCCAGGTATCTCTACAATGAAGGTTTCATCAATTTTAATTTTTGGTCCAAAGGCTGAGGATACCTTTCTCCCAACCATTCATAAAATCCTCTGTCACTTTTGGGTCATTGCCACGAAGCCTCCTAATATATTGTACAAGGCCCCCATCAGTAATCTCTATCTATAGCTCTTTATTCTTTTTCCAATTTCTTGTAGGAGTAGGCTCCATTTTATTTTTGTCAACTCCCATAAGCAGTTTACCTCTACAAAAATGGATGATGGTACCAAACCCAAACCAGGAAATAAAAAACTGGATACAAAAGAAATCTCTAGAAACCTTGGTATTGAATTTCAAACTCAAATCCCATGAAAGATCATTATTCATTTGGCAGTCTTTCATAAAATAATGCGATAAGAATGGCCACTACATTCAACATTATTTCTAGTCAATTCACGCAATTGTATCACAAAGTTTCCTTTCTTGTCGACCACTGCATACACAATAATCCACACCAAAGCTCACTAGGTGGTCTGCTAGTATGTTACCTTCCCAATAAATATGGGAATGTTTAAATCATCTAATTTTGCAATCATGATATAGATTTCCTAAATTAAATGGTTGATAGTCCATCTAGGATTGGTGGGTTTACTCACACATTTGATGATGTTTAGACAGTCACTCTCAAGCCAGAGTTTTTGGAACCCTTCTATGATAGCCATGTGTAATCCAATATAAGTAGCTTTAGCCTCAGTGTAGTGGTTTATGTGGGTTCCTAGTGGGAGTACCAGCGCTGAAGAAAGCCTACCATTGTGGTCGTGAGAAACTACCCCTTAGCCACTTGACCTAGCATTATCTTTAGCCACCCTATCAGCATTGATTTTGATCCACCCATATTTAGAAGGATCCCAAATAAAATTATTTCTCATCTGCTTTAACTTGACAATAGGTTTCAAAATGTCCCAGTTGATATGCCATCTATTGATAATATCCCAGTCCTGAGTCAAAGTAGGAATAGAGGGTCTAGCATGCGAGAAGGACAAGAAGAGAAAGAGTTATCCTTAACGACATTCTGGACTCTGTGAGTAACAAATATACTAGAGGACTCTTTGTCCCTGAAGATCTGGTTGTTTCTTTCTTTCAAAATCCCCCAAGCTAGATGGGGTAACATAAGGCACCATAACATTATGAGAGAAGGATTATTCGAATAGAAACTCCAAAGGAACCAATAGTACAAGAGGCTTTTAGGAAGGCACCACATAATTCCACAGAGATAAAAAAACAAGCCCAAACATCTGTGGAAAAGGAGAAATGGAGCAGTAAATGCATAGCATCTTCAACATCATCCATGCATAAAAATATCTTTTATAGATCTAGCCATACCCCTTTTGCACAAGTTTTCAATAGAAAGAATCTTATTATGCATAAAGAGCTAGAAGAAGATATAAATTTTGGGAATCAACAAGTTGTCCCAAATAGTTGACCAAATAGGGGTAGGAACAAAGGCTCTTGTCAATAGGTAGAAAGCATGAGAAATGGAAAAAAATCCTAAGGGATAACCACTCCACACCAAAGAGTCCTCAACGGGAAAAGAGGGAATGTGAATATTAGTAAGTCATGATTGAAGGGGTTTCAGGATGGGGTCCACACTCGTAAGATTGATCCAGTTACCATCTCTGATATAATCAGTGACCCAGTAGCCAAAGCTCTCCACACATCTCTCTTTAAGTTGAGCCACAGAATGAGATTCAATCAGAGGCCCATAACCAACCCACAAATCATCCGAGAAATGAATTTTCCTCCCATTGATAAGGACCCATATTGAACCTTTATGAATAGTCTTTAGAATTATAAAAATTAGTCTAAAGGTCAGAAGCTGCCATAGGCAAATTGTAATCTTCTAAAAACACTTTGGCTAGAGATACCGAAAACATGGTATTTGTTATGACAAATAGAGATCCATTCATCAGAATCCTTCAGGAATCTCCACAATTGTTTTGCCACAAGGGATTTGTTGAAGTCACAAATGTGCCTAATAGAAAGGCCTCCAAGTCTCTCTAGGAAACACACTTGATCCCAGACCATAAGATAAAGGTTATTTTTATATTCGGTACCTATCCATAGAAAAAAAAATTTGGATATTTTTTATGCTGTCAGAAAATTTTGAAGGATTTTTAAATAAACTCATAGCATATACTAGAAGATTTTTCAAGGATGCGTTGATTAAATAGAGCTTACTAGATTGGATCAAAAGGGAACCTTTCCAACCAGCCATCTTACTCTGGAAGTTATTGATCAAACCAGACTAGAAGGAATCAGTAGAAAGTCCCAAACACAACAGTAATCCCAGATAACTATCTTGTAATGAGGCTAATTTACCACCCAAAATATATGCTATCTTGGTCTATCTATGGGTAGGTGTGTTGAGGAATAAAATAGAACTTTTTGGCAAGTTGATCCTCTACCCAGATCCTCTTTTATAAAGATTAAGAATAGAGTTCAAGAGCTTAGCTTCCACCATATAACTTTCCCCCTTCAGCAAAGTATCATCCACAAATTGCTAGTCAGAACAAACTTGGGATTGAGAAGAAGGGCGGATCCCTTTGAGTCTTCTAAACCTACTCTATCTTTGAATAATTTTGTTGAGAGCTTCACCCATCAAAATGAAAAGAAATAGGGAGAGGGTATCACCCTATTTGATACCTCTAGAGGAAAATAAGAAACCTAAAGGAGATCCATTAATTAATACAAATAACTTCGAAGTAGAGATGCATTGATTCACCAATTAAATGAATTGATCGCAAAAACTAAAAGCCCATAGTATTTTGATTATAAAATCCCAGTTAGATGTTAAATGATCCTGCACTAACCTCCCATATAGATATCTTGTAATGAGGCTAATTTACAACCCAAAATATATGCTATCTTGGTTTATCTATGGGTAGGCATGTTGAGGAAGAAAATATAACTCTTTGGCAAGAATCAAGCATTTAGACATTCATCATCTAGAATTCCTCAGGGCTACATATTATTCATTTACCCATTGGAGAAACATTACATCATTCATTTGGAATCATGTGTATGTATTAGGGTTTTGTCATATTCATGCCATTTCATACAGTATATGTGATTATATCTAAGAAGAAAAACATCAGTATGATTTATTGTATATCTGAAGGTATACATTATCATCATTTATTTGAAGCATTTGTAGTATTTCATACAAGGTTAATTCTAAACTGGGGTTTGACTTAGGGAAACCCTATTCCCAACCCTTTTCTTGTTCCTTTTGTGTGAAGGAAGCAGGTGCACAACTATACCTTTGGAATTAAGCTTTATTCAAAATGACTAAAACACACTTTTTGACCCATGGAAAGTTTAGAGGACCGATAGGAGGGAACCCTTGTCACAAAACATGATCCTTACAATCTTTGCCCGATTTTTTAGAGAAGCTCCGAATCATCATAAACTCCTCTCAACTAGGTGCATGACAAAATCCTGAATTTGTTTCTCACTATTTTCTCCTACTTTGTCTTCAATTTCAACACTTTACTTATTCAGCTTACAAAAGAGGGTCAAGCACATTCCAATTTCAACCAATCTACTTAGTATACAGTCATCACATCATTTAGGATTAGATCTAGTAGATTCAACCCCTCTTTTGAATGTAAAGTCCATGAAGTGAAAATTGACCTTAGTGATTTTCCCCTTTCAAGTGGTGAATTTGCTAAGCTCCCAATTTTCCACTTTACATTTTGGTGAACATCTAACAATGAATGACATATTTATCATAATTATTTTAAATAACTTTAAAGTTCCTATTATGTTCCTCCTTACTATGTGACATTGTTAGCCTATCAATTCCAAGGACTCGTTGTCATTCATGGTGGTACAATTTCAGGCACAATCATACTAAGTGAGCAACATAGTACTCTATTTATTCTTGTCTCTATCCTCGGGGGAAAGAATACTATCCATCCTCTTTCTAAAGTTTCACCATTTCTTTAGGGATTGCATTCTTCATAACTTGATGTCCTTTCTTTCATAGAATTATCATTCATGTGAGTACTTGTGTTGATTCTTAGGACCTTTTCTTTTTTTGGAATGGTATGTCTCTTATGAATAATCCCTCCTTAGGGGAATATGTGATCTTTCTTTCTCTCTCTCTCTCTCTCACTATCTCTTTGAAGATTAACACTTCTTTTGAGATGCATTTTACAAAAGCTAATGTCTTTTCTTGCATTACATATTCATTCATGTTAGTTTATTGTGCATTTTCATATCCTTAATCTCTCCTTTGAAGTTTGTTTAATTCTTTTTATTTTCCTTTCACTCGGGGGGCAATGATTGATCTCTCCTTCTCTCTCTCTCTCCTTTATAAGGATCTATTTTTCCTTTGTGGTGTGGTGTCTGTCCGTAATTTGGTTTCATTTATTATGTGAATTTATTGTTTCCTCAAGGATTGTCTCTTATATAAGGGGCTTAAGTCCTTGGCTACAACCTCTTCTTCACTTGGCAATGTATATCTATTATAAACTTACTCCTCACATTGGGTCAGAAGTGTGTCACCATTCATCAAGAATTGCTTTCACCTAGCAATAGGAAAAAGGTATGAATTAGTGTTCTCCTTCCCTTATATTTATAGAAGTTGCTATGTTTTTTGAACAAGATAACTCCTCTTGGAGGTAGATGTATTTTGAGCAAAGATCTCTTCTCCTCCAAGGATCCACTTTACACTTGTTGCAAGATATCTCTTTTTCAACTACCTTATCCTTGCTTGAAGAGTATTCCTTCTCTAGCTTAGATTTATGACATTGTTGCCTAAAGGATATCTCCTTGGTGTTGAAGGTAAGGTATCTTTATCTCTAAGCTTCCTTAAGGCATCAACATAAAACAATGTTGATATCTTAAGGGGGGCACCCACATCACTCCCCTTGTACCATATTATACCATGCTCTTGCATATCATTTTTGCATGTCTTAAATGAGGTGTTCATTGCCCAAACTAGAATAAAAACTCTTAGAGTGAGATGCTTCACACTCAAAACTAGACACAACATTTGATATATATCTTAGATGGGGTTAACACATCATAGAAAAGAATAGTGTTAAATGGGATGGCCTCGAAACCATGCGTGTATCTTGTCCACTTAGAATTTATACTTTTTCACACACACAATCTCCCCTTGGAATTTACCTTTACATTACATGTCTTAAACATGTTTAAGAACACTAAAAAATAGAGAAAATTCTATTACATGGGGTGCTATAGACTTGAAACCAGAAATCACTTTAACACATGCATGAGGATGAGTGAAACTAGCTAAAAACAACTAGACTATTCTTTCTCTCCTCCCCACATGGATCGCATAGATGAAAACATATAGGGGTGAGTAGTCCATTCTCTCTCTCATCATTGTTCTTATGGATCACCTAGATAAACACATCTAGTGTGTATTCATTTTCTTTATTCTTCTTCTCATGAGATCATACTTGTTCTATTGATGGTTCATGGATGATGCTTTCTTTTCTCTTGCGTGTGATCACTTGTGTTTATGATATGGCATTTTTGAAGAATGGTCTTTGTTATTGAGACATTTTTGATATCAAGGTCTCTTTGGCTAGTTGACTTGAGGTTTTGTTTTGGTCTTTAGCTTTTAGGTCTTGTGTGCCTTTGTGTCTTTGCCTTTCTTTATCTATTTGTCTTGTTTTATCTTTTTATTTTTGTCTTGTTTTGTGTTGCCTTGCATATGTTTGAGTGAGTTAAGATCCTAAGATTTAGGGCTTGGTTACTCAAAATTAGCAATATACTCTTTGTGATTTTAATCCACATTCCTCATCTTCATCTCCCTTTCTTCTACTTTACTATGAGTATTTGTGTAAACTCATACTCCCCCTAAAGTGGGGACTAAATGTAACATCCTTAAATTGCACCCTTTGCAATTTTGACCATATTTTGGGCCCTGATCTTATCAGTCTCATCTGCATGCTTGACCTGGACCCTTTTTTCTCTCCCCTATACAACCATACTTCATTTTTCACCTTGCGCCTTGTATGGCCATCTCGATCCTTCCCAAATATAGGGAAGGACTAGGTCATGATGCCCTAGTCCCCACTAGGACCAAGGCGTAGCACCCTGGGATCCCCTAAAGGGGACCTATCTTAGCCCCTTTCCCTTGGACTTGTCACAAATGTGAGCGGGAAATAAACCCCTATGTCGACCTTTGTCAGAAAATTAAATATTTCAAAATAGGCAAGTATATAATGAGATCTTCCCCTCTCATTTGGCATAACAAAATATCATCATACATTCATGAAGGCGAAATTGGATATCAAGCGTTCAAGCATCATGCATTCAAGCATTCATCATCTATCATTCCTCAAGGCTACATATTCTTCATCTATCTATTACAACAATATTACATTATTCATTTTTCAAGCATGTGTGTGTGTTAGGGTTTTATCATGTTTATGCCATTTCATATAATATATGTGATTACATCTAAGAAGCAAAGTATAATTATCATCTATTACAAATATGAAGGTATACCTTTCCATCATTTATTTCAAGAATTTGTAGTATTTCATACAAAGTTGAATCCAAATTGGGGTTGACTTAGGCAAAACCTTATTCCCAACCCCTTTATTCTTATTTCTATGTAGGAAGTAGGTGCGTAGTTAGACTTCTGAAATTAAGCTTTGTTCGCACAAAAAAAAAAAAAAAAACTTTTCAACACACAAAACTATTTGAGGATTGATAGGAGGGTGCCTTGTCTGTGTTATTGTCAGAATTTCGTTATTACTGAGAGAGAGGGGGTAAATTAGTAATAACAATAAACTCCAATATTTCACCAGACTATAAAATACTTCACAAAATAATTCATAACCAGAACCGGTTTCCACTTAATCAAACACTTAAAGAAGACTTATCAAACTACTCATTCATATGCTCATCAACATGTAAGAAATGAAATGATATCAAAACCACACATAAATAAATCAACCACCATATGAACAATGAGATTTTTCACGTGGAAACCCAAATGAGAAAAACCACAGTGGGAATTAGTAATAAAAATATTTGCACTTTTTTGGAATGCGCCCTTTAAAGAACCTAGGTCAGTTAGGAGCTTTACAACAATGCACGGTTAAGAGAAGACCCTATTAGGAGTCACTCGATGAAGGGATTTTAACCTCATCTCTATTAGGAGCTATATTTTTTTTGGACTAACCTTGCTAAAGGATTTAAACCCAAATTAATGCTCCACCCCGTGAAGTTATTTATAAGATCAGGCCTTTTAGGAACTACCCAATTAAGTGATTTTAATACTGCTACAACTTTTAGGAAACAATAGATAAATGATCTGGTCTTATCACTTCTTTTCTTACTTGTACAAATCCTTGTCATCTCCAATCTTCTTCTCTCATGTAGATATCACAATCTGATTCAAAACACACTTTTTCTCTTATCACCGACACAATAAACCTTCTAAAACTTGACCTAAATAACCTTTACAATTATGTCGGTTAGATAACCCTGGCAAATTTCAAAATATATTAAAATTACATCAAGCATGGAAAATAAAACTACCAAAACATATTACAGATCATTACAACAAGTTTTAAGACAATTACTATCATTGAATGATCATAACTCATCACCGCGCATCGATCTAATAAGCTCTCAAACCCTTATCTCATTTTTCTAGGCACTTCGATGTTTCCCAAGAAATGTGCTCCTTGATCGTGTGAAAACATCACCTTGTCACTTCAAATGGACTCTGCCACATCACTATCAACTTATGAACATGAAAAGAATCACCACCAAACCGTAAAAGATTGTCGATTAAAAGATCTTGTTACTGATTCTCAAACCCTACATTGAATAACAATAGTCAATTGCAAACATGATGCGGTTCCAGTCATAGACTCATTACAATGTCATAAGCACATAATTCAAACTACAACACGTAACTCAACATGGATCTCTATCACAAACATCTCCTTCTCTGTTCCTGCTCACCGGTTCACTGTCTCTTGGAAGGTTTGCTTTCCAACTCAATCCATTATCGGTTATTCTATACCAATAGACTTAGAAGACATACCAAGAATAAACAAAACATGAATAAACATGATTTCCATCAATGATAACACAAATAATGGATCATATTATAAATATATCATCACCAACAGTCCATCAATATATAATCCTTTACCAATATACCATCATCTCCATCACTTATGCTAACATGCCAATATTCTCCCCCTTTGTCATTGATGGCAACACCAAAATCTCATCATGACACCTGTTATGTCTGATGTACATCACTCATTGTTTATTCATTAGTTCTCAGTTCTTCTCTTTATTTTACTTTTCTTCTCCCTTGGTTTTTATTTCTCTTCTCCCCCTATCATATTTCTTCTCCCCCTTTGCCAACAATGCCAATAGTGCAAAGGAATCTTCTGTCTTCAAGTCTGTTGCTACATCTCCATCATCTCATATTTATATTTCTCATCTTAGCTACTCCCCCTGAGGAGTAGCCCACTTCTTATCAATCCATAGTGAAAGATATTCAAGAAATCCCCTGGATTGATTCTTTACCAGCATCGTAATTGATCTTGGGTTGGGGTATAAACCCTATCTTACCTCTAAGATATTCAAAGATAGCCTTATGTAATGATTTGGTGAATATATCTACCAACTACTCCTTACTTGATACATGCTCCAATCTCACTTTCTTTTCCTATACCCTTTCTCTCAAAAAGTGATACTTCAACTCAATAGTTTAGTCCTAGCATGCAGTACTAGGTTCTTTGAAATGTTTATAGCACTAGTTTTATCACAATGCATGATCACCAGTTCTATCATATCTTGCTTGAATCCTTCCAAGACATGTCTCATCCACATAGCTTATGTACAATTCATGGATGTAGTTACATATTCTGCTTCTGCTATTGACTGAGATATACAACTCTACTTCTTACTGGTTCGATCTACCAGTCTACCACCTAGAAAGAATGCTCCACCGGTTGTTCTTTTATCAGCAATCTACATTCCCTACCCAATTAACATTAATTAATTATTGCAAAGAAAAATTTCCTCTGTATGGATACCTCAAAGCATAATCTATCCCTTTAAGATATCTGAATATCCTCTTTATTGTTGTCATATGTGTCTCCTTAGGGATCCTCTGAAATCTTAATACTAAATAAACTGCTTGGGCAATATCCGGTCTACTGTGAACAACATAGTGAAGTTTCCAAATCATAGATATGTATTCCTTCTCAGCCATAGAGGTTGAATCATCTTCTTTTGACAATTTACAATCGGTAACCACAGGGTTCCAACTGGTTTACAGTCTTCCATTCCAATTTTCTTTAGCACTTCTTTCACATACTTAGACTAATTGATAAAAATACCATCTTCCAGCTATTGGACCTACAATCAAATGAGATTTTTTATCTTACCTATCAAATACATTTCAAACTCTTCCTTCATCTCATTTGAAAAATTCATACACATGTCATCATTTCCTCCAAATATGAGGTCATGAACAAATAATTTTGCAATCAACATCTTGTCTCCTTCAGTCTTCAAATAAATATTATTGTTCTCGGTCGTTCCCTGAAATCCTATCTTTATCATATGCGCATGAAATCTTTCAAACCATGCCCTTGGTGCTTGATTCAATCCATATAATTCCTTATGTAATTTTCATACCATATCCTTATCTTCTACCAATCCAAACCCAAATGGGGATTCCATATACACCTCTTCTTCAAAGAATACCATTCAGAAATGTTGACTTTAAATCCATTTGATAAATTTTGAAACCTTTAAAAGCTACAAATGCAAGTAGAATTATAACACCTTCAAGCCTAGAAACCAGTGAAAAGGTCTCTCCATAATATTCACCTTCTTCTTGTGAATACCCTTTGCATACTAGTATTTCCTTGTTTCTAACAATTTCTCCTTCTTCTTTCAACTTGTTTCTAAATGCTCACTTTGTACCAATCACATTTTTATCATTAGGTCTAGGAACAAGTGACCGTGTTTTTTTTCTTAACCTAATCAAGCTCTTCATTCATTTATTTTAACCCATCATCATCCTTAAGAGCTTCTCTTAATGTCTTTGGTTCAATCGTGGAAATCAAAAAAGATATTTCTCTATTTTTTCTTATAGTCTACACTCCAACATTCTTGTCACCTATTATCTGGTCTTTAGAACGGTTTAACCTTACATACCTAGGAATTACATATTTCAATGCAATACCCTCTTCTTGTTCTTTACCTTCTTCATCTTCTTCTAGTTGAGCTTCATCCACTACACTGTTCTACTCAATGTCTTTCTACACTTCCAGTTCAATAAACACAAGTCTTTTTTCATCGTCTATTGGATCAAATTTGCTAGTATCATTAGGTTTATCAAGGAACTTGTCAATTTTTACATTCACACTCTCCACAATCTTCTTTTTCCTTTTTTTGTAACACTTGAAAGCTTTACTTTTAGTGGAGCAGCCAAGGAGTGTTCCCTCATAACTTTTAGGGTTGAAAATTTGCCATTATAATCATCTCTTTTTATAAAACATCTATTGCAAGAATCTTTGAAATAACTGACATTAGGAGTTTTGCCATACTATAACTCATAGGGTATTTTATCATTACCTTTCTTCACCAGTATCTAGTTCAATGTGTATAAAATAGTATTGACTGCTTCTCTGCAAAACATCTTTGGTACATCTTTCTGTATCAACATAGTCCTAGCTGTTTCAACAAAGGTTTTATTTCTCCTTTCTGCAATTTCATTTTGTTGTGGTGTCCTTGGAGAAGATAATTGCCTCTTTATTCCATTTTTATCATAATATAGCACAATCTCATCTAATGTAAACTCTCCACCCCGGTCAACTCTCAGGAACTTAAGATTCTTATCGGTTTCCTTTTCTTCTAAGGCTTTGAATGCCTTGAACTTGCTGAAAGCTTCTGAATTTTTCTTCTGAAAAGTAACCCACATCATCCTTGAAAAATCATCAGTAAACAACATGAAATAACTATCACCATAAAAAAAATTATTCCTCGCAAGACCACATAAGTCAGTGTGCACCAAATCTAGAATATGCTCAGAAGAAAAATATTTACTCTTACAAGAAAATTTAGTCATCTTACCTAACTAACATTCTTTACACAACACATTATCTGGTTTAACAAGTTGTGGCATACCTCTCACCATAATAGATTTTCTGACCTTAACAACATTATCAAAGTTCACATGACAAAATCGTCTATGCCATAACCAACTATCTTCAACCTTAGTAGCCAAACAAATTTTTACATTAGCATTCAGATGGAATAAGTTACCTTTAGTTTTCTTACTAGTAGAAATTAGTTCTCCTTTGCATCCTAAGATCCTGCACACTCCACTCTTAAACTCAAGATGATAGCATTTGTCATTCAACTGACCAACACTCAACAAGTTATATTTTAAACCTTCAACCCAATATACATCTAGCATTACTTGTACAATTAAAAGAGATAGATCCTTTACCTTTAGCCAAGCAAGGTGAATTGTTCCCAAATCTTACTACACCGCCATCAAATTCTTCAAGAGATATAAATTTGTTCTTATCACCGACCATGTTGTGTGAGCAACCACTATCAATAATCCATCTATCACTATTGTCAAAGTGACATGCTCATGACTTCTTCTTAGACAAATCTTCCTTAACAACAACAAAGACAATCTCCTCATTATGTTCATCCTTAGGTTCTTCATCAGTGACACCTTCATCAACTACAACATAGCACTGCTTCTCTCCTTTTCCCTTAAATTTTCTAAACTTTTTATTTTGATCACTATTAGGAAAATTTGCAGCTATATGTCCTATCTTGTTACAAGAGAAAATTTTTAGTGGCAACTTACCTTTGTACTTACTAGTCCCTTTAATAATTTTTTTAGTCAATAGGGCTTCAAATTCTATCAGATTACCTTCATCATCCACATCAACTTTACTACCGCCATGATGACTTGAATCGCATTCATGACTATGATGAACATCTTTCCCTTTTCTCACTGGTACACTAGATATAGATGATTTAAAAGAAAATTATGTCTTAGGTACAATGTTATCAAAACTATTTAACTCAAAATTAGTGAGCTTACCAATCAAAGAATCAATATTATGCTTATCCTTAGTAACTGACCTCAACTCTTGAATAAAAGACACTCTAATACCATAGGTAGGCAATAGGCTTCTAACAATATTACTCATAACAATGTCTTCTTCTATAGTACCATGAGCACTTTTGATTCCACCAACAACCTCTTTCATTCTCTGTCCATACTGAGTAATATTTTCTCCTTCCATCATTCTCATATCATCAAAATTTCCTCTAAGACACTCTTCTTTAGCCTTTTGAACATGCTTGTAACTATCATATATTAGTTCTAACTTCTCCCAAAGTTCAAAAGAAGTCACTAAACCATGGACATCAATATATTCAATATTAGACAGTGTACTTACTATGGCTTCCAATGCTTGAATGTTTTCTTGTTGCTCCTTAAGGTGATCTACAGTCAGAGGACCGGTAGGAGGAACATACTTAGTAATAACATGCTACAAAAACTGAGCACCCATACCTTTGATATATATCTTCATTCTATCACTCCATATTCTATAGTTTTCCTTAGTGAATTTGGGACCCTCCTCTATCATCTTCCTCAGATCTTTTCCTCAAGCAGTTAAGCTACTACACAAAGATGACCCAATGCTCTGATACCAATTATTATTGTGAGGATCTGGTTATTACTGCGAGAGGGGGCACGCGAATTAGTAATAACAGTAAACTATAGTCTTTCGCCAATCTGCAAAATAGTTCATAACCAGTACCGGTTTCTACTTAATCAAACACTTAAAGAAGAATTATCAAATTACTCATTCATATGTTCATCAACATGTAAGAAATGAAATGATATCAAAACCACACATATATAAATCAACCACCATATGAACACTGATATTTTTCACATGGAAACCCAAATGGGAAAAACCACAGTGGGAATTAGTACCACTCTTTCAGAATGCACCCTATTAAGAGCATAGCCCGGTTAGGAGATTTACAACAATGCCCAGTTAAGAGAAGATCCTGTTAGGAGTAACTTGGTGAAGAGATTTTAGCTTCATCTCTTTTAGGAGCTATACCCTATTTGGAGTAACCTTTCTAAAGGATTTAAACCCAAACTAATGAGCCACCTGATAGTTCTGATACTAATTGTAAAGTACTGATGCCAATAGCTAACAAGATGACAGGGGCAGGGGGTGAATCATACAAACTTAAACTTCCATGAAATCAACAGATTCAACCTTGGTAACATATACTTTAGCAATATAACCAAAAACTACTAAATATGCAAACTCATAAACACACAATCATCACAACACATATAACACCAAATTTAACATGGAAACCCAAATAGGGAAAAACCACTATGGGATTTCGGACCCACTAAGAAATATATTCTTCTAGAGTATGCTCGGTTAAAAGCAAATCCTATTAAAGATTACAAACACATTGCTATATGTGACCTGGTTAAGGAATTTCCCTCAGATCTATTAGGATCTTCACTTTGCTACAAGTCACCTTTTCAAAGGATTTCAAACACTCATTTAGAATGTTACCCTGCTAGAGGGTTTACAAAAAACACTGTTAAGTCCACTCAGTTAAGAGATTTCTCTGTTACTCACAAAATAACACTAATAAAAATATATCTGCAACTTCACATCTAAAATGCTAAAGCAGATTCTTATTTACTCAAAACAATCTAGTCATAAGACTTATCTAGTCTTTTCCAGGGCTCCTTATTCTATTTTTCAAACAGGTCTTCAAGCTTCTGTGCTCGGTAATCACTATCTAGCATCCATGTTCTTACACTTGCCCGCATACATTGTTTACCAATAATTTATTATTTATAAACAATTCTCACCGCTTAAACTTCTTGATCACATTTCTCGTGATCAATCTTAGCCATCAGATCTTCAATCTCAACTAGGTTCAATGCATCTTTCGATCTGAAAATGTTTTACCTTGCCTCGGGACTTGCAGTCCTTTCTTGGAACTTGCACAAGGTTATTGTGGTTCAATTTGCACTATAGATCTTCCTGCCAATCTTTCATTGCCATAGATCCTTAACAAACTTCATGCGGAACATTCCAATCATTTATACATCTCTAGTTAATCATTGTTCTTCATTAAATAATGCTTGTATTCATTCATTGCGCTATGTCATTGTATAGGGTGAAAAAGGATAACAATAATAAGGATATTGAAAGGCTAAATGAATTCAACCACAAAACCCTAGCCTAACAACAACAAAGATCCACCATAACATATGAAGATTACCTAAGACAATGCAAATCAAATGAAATCACAAAGATTATACGATCACATGTCCAATAGGGTTTGGATCTCCATTCTTCCTATCTCCATTGATCTTGGTTGATATATTTGCTCTCAAATTTTATGTGCACAAGAGCTCAACAAAGAACGGAAATGTGGTTGCAAGTAGGATTACATATGCTCAAAAGCGTAGTGTAGTCAATTGATCAAGTAGTTAGGTCATTAGGGTTTGATAATGAAGGAACCATCCCCTTATATAGAAGACACTATATGAAATGGATGGATAAGATTGAGAGGTGTAAAAGGAGGTCAGCTATGATTAGAGGGTAGGTAAAAGAAATAATAAAATAATGAAAGGGGTAGGTAGTGTATGAATTAAGAGATGAATGACATGTGTCATAGGTAGAAAAGGTTAATGAATTAATTAAATAAATAAAGATTTATATAATTAATAGAAGAAATGGGATCAATTAAATAAATAAGATATTTATTTAATTTAGGAAAAGGATAATTTAAATAAATAAATGTATTTATTTAAATGAGAAATAAGGCTAGAAGAGGATAAATGAATTAATTAAATAAATAAAGATTTATTTAATTAATAGAAGAATTAAGCTTAGATAATTAAATAAATAAAATATTTATTTAATTAGACATCACAATTTTGGGTGTCTACATTTTGCCCCTCTTTGAGACAATGTGGCTTGTCGCGTTGTTTCAAAGAAGATAATATGAACTGATACAAAGTTGCCCCAAGATGGGAATGATATGCCCCCTTGAGAGATTGGATGAAAATGTCTGGAAAGGTTGCAGACAATCTCTCGATAAGAAAGATGGGATA
The DNA here is from genome assembly GCF_030272615.1 of Cryptomeria japonica. NCBI lineage: Eukaryota > Viridiplantae > Streptophyta > Pinopsida > Cupressales > Cupressaceae > Cryptomeria > Cryptomeria japonica. The sequence goes on along the minus strand of NC_081406.1, from coordinate 286,239,552 downwards.
GAATGGACTGACCGGATAAAGTGACAGAGTCACGGGATAATGAAGACTGACTTGGGAGACTAGGGCTAGGGTAGTCTATAAGATAGACCACGAGGGGAAAATATCCTCATTATCATCCACACATCCAAGAGATCAGAGTGCAGAGAGAGAATAGAGCAGCAACAGTCAGCAGTGATGGCATTGGCTCACAGATTCGATCGCATTTGCCGATTTCAGAGGCCAGCAGATGTAGGAGAGCTAGTAAGTACCACAAAACCTCCTTGTACTTTGATGCATTTATTGTTGTCATTGATGCATGTTAGGTAATGTAATAAATGCATGTTTATGTTAGGAAAGTGTGTTTGTGTCCAAAAATGTGAATTTGTGTCTTCTAGGTCAAATCGGCAGTTTTGTGATGAACATACACTGTCGATTGGATAAGCTACTAAGAGGATACACTCAAGCAGGTCCTCTAGGGAAGACTAGGATAGATCAAGGCACTTTGTGATGAACAGTGAGTGCAAAACATGTAGTACTTTGTGATGAATAGGGAGTACCACTAGGATAGAAGAAACACTTTGTGATGAACAATGAGTGTCACTATGATAGAAGCAACACTTTGTGATGAACAGTGAGTGTCACTAGGATAGATAGCAACACTTTGTGATGAATAGTGAGTGTCACTAGGACAGATAGCCAGATGTACTTAGATAAAAAGTAGCATTTTGTGATGAACATTGAATGCCACGATGAGTGACATGATTGATTTGCTTGACTGTAGGAGTATTTGCCTATGATGGAGTCATGGGAGAGATTCCCATCGACTCAGAGGTTGCGACCTGAGCTGACATTCGAGGACCGAGCTGCCATTGAGGTTATGGGTCTAAGATACATTCTGTATATGCCTGGGTTTCAGGTGAACATGGGATTGCTGACTGCATTGGTAGAGAGGTGGCACTCTGAGACTTGCGCTTTTCATTTGTTGATGGGGGAGATGACAATCACCCTGGAGGATGTATACAGGATTCTGTGGATACTAATCGATGGGGAGTTGGTTCCTTACAATCGAGACAGAGACATGGATGCACTGAGATGAGTGTTCTAGGATCTGGGACTGGAGATGAGGGTGGGACATGTGGCATGGGATACCATGACATGGATAGGATTAGCACTACCAATAGTGTTGGCAAGAGTTATCAGTGGGTTCCTCTATCCGGATAGGGCGACACGAGGGGTGGCTGCAGAGGACATAGGGGCCAGGAGAGATGATCTTGGGGCGGGTCCTTCTAGGGCTCAGACTCTGTCGAGGCCAGTCGGCTCTGAGGTAGGGAGTTCATCATAGCCGTAGAGGGCTCCGTATGTATTAGTATTGTACCATTTTTGTATGATGATGTAGACACCTGCGGGTGATTGTAGCCATATGATTTTGACATCATTGTATCATGACACTTTATGATTTTGATATATATGAGATGATTCATCTTTGCAGTAGCTATATGCATGTGTACCTATGTGATGAGATGTTCTTATGTGATGCTTATGATATGGATGCAAATATGTATATGATGCAAGGCAATATATATATTTTTTTGTTCTTTTATGTTTTTATATGTTATGCTAATGCAAATCTGAATGTATGTATTGCAAATGAATATGATAATCCAAATGTAAATTGTGCTAACAGGTGTTGTGTGCAGGATGTGATGCAATTGTGATATCTATATGTATGCATGAAATGCTTAATATGTGATAATGTAGGTGCAACTATATGAAATGCAGATTTTTTTTATTTTTTTTTGGTGTGTCATTATATTCAGTCATGTGATAGCAGGCTACACAGACTCAAGAAGGACGATGGAGGTCAATCAAGAAAGGGGGATGGAAGACAGAAGATATGAAAGTGAAAGATCTTCTTGTGCGTTATCATCATTGAGCTTTATTATGGCAAGTAGGTTATGACAATCGAGGCATATGTTTGACCTAGAAAGTCATTGTACCTTTTTGCATTGAGATAAGACAGTTGCAAACAAGGAATGCCCTAGTTCACACTAGACTCTTAGTGTCTTCATATCCTTGGACAAGTCATAGTATTACTAAGAGACAATCCACATACAGCAAATACAAATAGGTGACAATACCCCATCCTCGCCTTTCTAGTCAAAGACATCCTGGAGATAGAATCTCTAGTCAGAGACATCCTAAAAAAGCTAAAAGACATGTCACCAAAAGATAAAATCAAAAGAAAACCAAGACTTGACACCAACATCCACTATAGTCCTCAAGTTTAGTGTCTCTTGTCACTTGTATAAGTCTTATTTGATTGTGGTCACAATGTTTACTTTCATAAAAAGGATAGATAGCACTGAACTATAATGTTGTCTGAGTCTGTTGAAAGATTTGATTTGTTGAAGCCCATTGTTGCTATTGTGTCTCATTTGAAATTGACTGAATCCATGAAACTGATACTTTATTGTGGAGAAGATGAAACTTTATTGCGGATCTGTGATGCAAATGTTGCTTTATTGTGGATT